>NW_022196904.1:2093379-2198231 GCF_008632895.1 Mastomys coucha
TGAAGTTAGGGCTGGAGTGATGGCTTGATGGTTAAGAACAACTGCTAGTTTTACAGAGGACTGGGCTTCAGTTCCCTGGGACCACACTAGACCGTTCACAGCTGGCCTGTAACTCTAGCTCCAGAGGATCTGACACTCTGTTTTGGCTTCCTCAGGCACCAGGCACAATGTGATGCACAGACATGCATGTGAGCACTCACGTATACAGAGAAGGTAAAAATAAATAGATCTTAAGGAAAAAGCAAATCTTAAAGAATCCCCTCTCCTTACCCAGGAATCAAGTGAGTGGCTTTCTTAGCAACTTCTTGGGATGTAACCTTAGAGTAACCAAAATGGCCTAATGCTGATGTTAAGACAGACTAATTGGTTACTCTCTCCCCTAGGAGCCTGTACCTAGGCTTGAGTGCATCTTATTTTCCACCCACTCTTCCTTGAGAATTTCATATCTATACTTGGATGTGCCTTTCTTCTGAGATCTTTCATAAACCTTGTGCTTAAACCTATATTAAAATATCTTTCGCCGGGCGGTGGTGGTACACACCTTTAATCCCAGCACTTGGGAGGCAGAGGCGGGCAGATTTCTGAGTTCGAGGCCAGCCTGGTCTACAGAGTGAGTTCCAGGACAGCCAGGGCTACACAGAGAAACCCTGTCTCGAAAAAAAAAAAAAAAAACTAAACAAACAAAAAAAATCTTTCAATAAACTCGTCAAATCTGCTTCATATACTGGCTATAGTTGTGGAATTCCTTAGACTTCAAGTCAAGTCTCTGGTTTGACCTAAGTAGAGATCCCCAAAAGTCTAGGGGAACTCCTTGGGCTGCTGACAATGGTGGTATGGAGCTATGTGTTTCCTTTCTATTAACAAAAAGAACCTGGTTATCACGGATCTTTCCGGCAAGAGGTAGACAGAGATGGGTTAGAGACAAAAGGGTCTTTGGATAAGAGCAAAGAATAGCCTGTAGAGGCCCATTGTGGAGGTGCCTCCCAGCACTTGGGAGATAGAGGCAGCAGGATTAGGACTTCAAGTCCAGGGTGGTGCTGGTGGGTGTGTGTCTGGGGGAAGTCCACAGTCCCAGAGTGTTTGGCTTGCAGTGCTAGCTTTGAACTTGTGGATTTCTGGAGTGTCTCAAGGCACTGGGGTTGTCGTTAAGTGTCTGTGTGAATAGGGCATTTGCACCAGGAACTAGTGTGCCGAAGCCGGCTGATCTCACTACAACGCACAGGACAGCCTCCACGAAAACAACCAACCAAAGCCCAAACTATGAGGGGCACGCCTGCAATCCCAGCTCTGGGGGGTGGAGGCACGGGGATTAAGAATTCAAGGCGAGCCCATATTGCGTGAGCCTACATGAGCCCACTGCCTCAAAACAAAGCAACAAAACACCAAAATGACAAAAATAACCTATCTGAAGGTCTCAGCACAGGCTCAGGAATCAAGTTTGACCCCAGATGCCACCAGGCAGGGGGGTAAAAAAGCTTGTAGGGGCAACTAAGACCCCGAGACCCAGGCCATGCAGGAAGGTTGTGTGCCTCAGTTTCCCGCGTTTGAAGAACTCCTCTCCAGCACGAGGAAACAGGTTCTGAGTGTCCACCACACGCCTGAGGCTCAGACCCCCGGGATTCTGCATCTGGCGAACCCCAGCAGTGGGTGGGACCGGGCTGGGCGCGGCGCGTTACGTCATGACGCACGAAGGCGGCGGCGGCGGGGTTTGTGTGCGCGAGAGGCCGCCGATAAAGGTTGAGTGCCTCGCGCCGGGGGCCGTGGGGAGGGAGCGCGCCCCCGCCCCCTCCCGGGCCCCGGGTCCCGCAGCGCTGTGTCGGGCCCCGCTTCCCGTCAGCCCCCGCGGGAAGGCCCTGGGGTTCTCCTTGATCCCCCCTCCCCGACCGGGGCCACAGGTGAGAGACCGGAGGGCGCTGTGGGGGAAGGGCCGGAGGGCGGAGTCGTTTGGAAAACGGCGAGCGGGAAACCGGAAAGGGTACCTTAAAGGGAAGGTCGCTATTTCGCCTCCGATATTTATCTGTTAGGCCGGCTCCGCCCTCTTAAAGGGTAAGGGCAGTGTGTTTAGCTGCATTTTTGCAAAGCTTCCTGCCCTTTTCCCCCTCCCCTTTCTCCTAAAAGGGGGATTATTTCCTTAAAAGCGAGTGATAGTTTCCCAAACACTTATGAACGAAAAGCTTTATAATTCTGCTGGTCCCTAGAATATCTGAACAAAGAGACCCCCCCCCCGATAAAATCTCACGTAGCTTAGGATGCTGTCAGACTCCCTGTATACCTGAGAATGACCTTGAATTTATGATCCTCCTGCCTTTATCTACGTACTGGGATTACAGGCCTGCCTGTACCACCACACCCAGTTCTATGGTGTACTGTGAATAGAACCCAGAGCTTCGTGCATGCCAGTCATTAACTCTTAACAACTGAGCTACATCCCAAACCCCAAGAGCTTCCTCATAAAGCCCAGCCTTTTAAAGGGTCCCTGTTCTGTTGGGCCTCTTGTGTTAAAAGATATGGCCTCAGAGGCACGGGCAGTTTCTGAAGCTCATTTGTCACCTACACTACAAAATGAACACCAGCCCTTTAAAAAACAAGTCCTTTATAGCCTATTGCCCTTTGAAAAGAAGTGCTTTGTAACCTGTCAAAAGGGGATGCCTGTCTCTGTTCACTCAAACTGTATTTACTGAGCATGCACCTGCTGATATTTTGGTAGGTGCTGGGGTGCATCAGTGAGTGAGGCAGAGGTTCCTTCCCTGTTTGGATGATGTGAACATTGACAGAATAAAACAAGCAGCAAGAGAGCTATATGATGATGGGCCAGTCCTGGCGTACTGTCACTGCAGTACTGACTTCAGGATTTACTAGGGAAGGGTCAAGCTGGCAGGCACTGTTTGTGTCACCAATGGCATCCGTCCCGTTAAGTTCAGGAATCCTGCCAAACACCCAACAATGTATTAGACAGCCCCTTTGACAAAGAATGATCCATCTCCAAATCTCTGCTGGTGAGGTTGAGAAATCCTGGCTAGGGTGGTGCTGGATGCAAGCCTTTGAGCCCAGCGCTCAGGAGACAGATGCAGACAGCTGAGTTCGAGGCCAGCCTGGTCTAGGTAGTGAGTTCCAGGATAGCCAGGGCTATGCAGAGAAACTGTGCCTCAAAAAGACAGAGAAATCCTTGCCCCGTAGTACTTAGGTGATGAGCTCTGTGAAGACGGGAGCAAGTGAGGTATGGGGCGAGAGCAGGGAGTGCTGAAGGGCAGCCCGAGGAAGTATCTCTGGGTGAATTCTTTGAAGACTTGGAGGTGACAGTGTGAGTTGTGGATGGTGGAGGGAAAGGGTACTAAGGCACAAGGTAGGGTAGCTTCCCCTGCCTAGTTGAATGGCTAGAGGGACAGGAGGCCAGCAGGAGGGGAGAAGACCACTAGCTTTGAGCAGTCAGCAGGCTCTTGTAAGGGAGTTTGTCTTCTGTTCCCATATAGGTGTGACCACTCTCCAGGTTTGCCTCAAATCCATCATCCTCCTGTCTTAGCCTCTTCTCTCACCACACCTGGCTTATGCAGTGCTGGGGTTCAAACCTAGGGCTTTGTGTGTGTTGGATAGGCACTCCATCAGCTGAGCTACATCTCCTGCCCAATCTTTAAGTTTTGTAATAGGAGAACATAGAGAGGGAAAGACCTGGAGTTAGATTGTCGTTAAGTGTGAGGTATCTTGTGTACCAGGCCTTTGTGTGGAGCAAAGGAGAGGCTTGGGTAGAGCTACTCTTTTAGAGGTTTTGTTTGTTTGTTTGTTTGTTTGTTTGTTTTGTTTTTTCAAGACAGGGTTTGTCTGTGTAGCCCTGGCTGTCCTGGAACTCACTCTGTAGACCAGGCTGGCCTTGAACTCAGAAATCCGCCTGCCTCTGCCTCCCAAGTGCTGGGATTAAAGGCGTGCGCCACCACCACCCAGCTCAGAGTTTTGTTTTTTTTTTATAGATTGTGGAATCGTAGGAGAGGGTAAGGGCTTTCAGAGAGGGGGGCAGATAGAAAGACAGCAGTTCCTGACTGAGCTCTAATTCTTTACCTCCAGGTTTAGAAGGATCCAGCCCAAAGGCTAAGGTGGTCACAGAAAGGAGAGTCAGCCATCTGCAGCTAGGAGAGATGCTTAAAGGAGAGACTCAGCAGCAAGGAGCTGGGGTACGTGGGGACTGCAGGTACCTGAAGTGGTTCCAGAGGGAAGGGCAGGCTAATCCTCCTGACCTATAAAGGGCTGGGAGAAGTGAAACAAGGGTTCTTGTTTCTTTATGTTTGCTGCTGGGAGTGGACCAGGAGAGAAGCAAACTGCTAGAGTATGCCATGGGAGGTCAGAGGCCACAGCATAGAGCATTTTGGGGTGGGGACCCCTGCAGCTTTTCAGCCTGCAGTTTTCAGTTGCTGCTCTTTTGGACTGGATCTTTGTAGGGATTCACCCTTGCACTGTAGGATGCTGAGAAGCACCTCTGTCCCTGTCCCTTGACAGACAAGCAACAGCCTGTGTCTCCAGACATCACAAGATGTCTCCTGAGTGGAAAGGCAGTTGGCTCATTTGGGAACCACTGGTTCCTGGATTGGAGGATGAGGACATTATTTGGATTGCTTTTCATTTTCCAGTCATCAGCAAGGTCAGCAGCTAAGGACAGGGAAGTGAGAGGATTTCAGTGGGAGAAGAAACATGCCAAGGGTTATCACTGAGGGAGCATGGGGGTCAGAGAAAGTGCCATGTGAGCCGACAGGTGTGGGGTATGTTCTGAGTGGGCATAAATGTATGCACAGGCAGGATGTGCCCTGGAGAGTGTGTACAAGGCTGGTAACACTGGTAGAGATGGCACAAGAGGAGATTGCAGATCCTGTGGGAACAGGGTGTCATCACTAGGGATGTGGGGGACCTGAGAGGGAATGCGGCGGGTAGTGGGTGGTGGAGTGGGATGCCTGAGCTCTGATCTACTCAGTGGCTTTCCTTAGAATGAAATTGTTTAGGGGGAAGTAGACGGACGAGTGTTGAGGTAGGAGGTAACTCTTCAAAGCAGGCAAGAAGCAAAGCCAGAGGCTTCTTCCAAGGGACTGATGACAGAAGGAGCCAGTGTCACCCTGAAGGCAGGACACTGTCTAGAGACCACCCCCTTTTGAACCTGTTTGCTTCCTAGAGGCGCTACTTTGCTGAGAAGTTTCACATCCCAGGTACCCCATTACTCCTCCCTTGAGTCTATGATAATGTGTGTTAAACCTAGGTTGTTGCAACCCCCCCTGAGGAGGAGCCCCTACAGTGTGGACAACATAGGGAGGCTGCCCCCTGTTCCTTGAAGAGCCACTGTGCCACTGTGAGTGGTGACAAGGCCCAGTACTTGCTCATTCTAATCAGAATCCTTTCACCAGGTGTGATGGCCGGCTCCCACGTGGACATGGCGCCAGCTTCCACCACGGAGGGAACTGGGGAAAAGCCAGGTCCCACTGCCCCGGCACCCACCCCTGCTGCTCAGTATGAGTGTGGGGAATGCGGCAAGTCCTTCAGGTGGTCATCTCGGCTCCTGCACCATCAGCGTACTCACACAGGTGAACGGCCCTATAAATGTCCGGACTGCCCCAAAGCCTTCAAGGGTTCCTCAGCCCTCCTCTACCACCAGCGGGGCCATACAGGCGAGCGGCCCTATCAGTGCCCTGACTGCCCCAAAGCCTTCAAGCGCTCCTCCTTGCTGCAGATCCACCGCAGTGTGCACACAGGCCTTCGGGCCTTCACCTGTGGCCAGTGTGGTTTGGCCTTCAAGTGGTCGTCCCATTACCAGTACCACTTGAGACAGCATACGGGTGAACGACCCTACCCGTGCCCTGACTGCCCCAAGGCCTTCAAGAACTCCTCCAGCTTGCGGCGCCATCGGCATGTGCACACCGGGGAACGCCCTTATACCTGTGGCATTTGTGGGAAGAGCTTTACTCAGAGTACCAATCTGCGCCAGCACCAGCGGGTGCACACGGGCGAGCGTCCCTTTCGTTGCCCGATCTGTCCCAAGACCTTCACACACTCCTCCAACCTGCTGCTGCACCACCGCACCCACAGCCCTGTCCCCGGCCCCACTCCTGCCCCCTCCTCGGCCCCCGCCCCCGCCCCCACAGGGGAGACCAGCAGAGCTGACCCCAAGGTTCTGGTCTCTGATGCCTACTTGCAACCCCGTAGCCCGCCTGAGCCTCCAGCCCCGCCACCCCAGCCCCCACCTGTGGTGCCCGAGCTCTTTTTGGCTGCTGCTGAGACAACAGTGGAGCTAGTGTACCGCTGCGATGGCTGCGAGCAGGGCTTCAGCAGTGAGGAGCTCCTCTTGGAGCACCAGCCATGCCCGGGTCCCACTATGGCCACCCAGCCCCAGGATGTGCCTGCGGAGCTGCCCCAGGCTGACTCCGCTCTGCCACAGCCCCCACCTGCCACTACAGGCCCTCCTAACTTTGCTTGCCTTCCTTGTGGGAAGTCCTTCCGGACAGTGGCTGGCCTGTCCCGTCACCAGCACAGCCATGGTGCGGCCAGTGGACAGGCCTTTCGCTGTGGCAGCTGTGATGGTGCCTTCCCACAACTGGCTAGCCTGTTGGCTCACCAGCAGTGTCACGTGGAGGAGGCGGCAGCGGGACGCCCACCTCCCCAGGCTGAGGTTGCAGAGGTCACCTGTCCCCAGGAACCTGTAGCCCCAGCCACTCCTGCCCCGCCTCCTCCTCCTCCACCTGCCCCGGTTTCTGCTGAGCGGCCCTACAAGTGTGCAGAGTGCGGGAAGGCCTTCAAGGGTTCTTCCGGGCTGCGCTACCACCTGCGGGACCACACAGGTGAGCGGCCCTACCAGTGTGGGGAGTGCGGCAAAGCCTTCAAGCGCTCCTCCCTTCTGGCCATCCACCAGCGTGTGCACACGGGCCTGCGAGCCTTCACCTGTGGCCAGTGCGGCCTCACTTTCAAGTGGTCGTCCCACTACCAGTACCATCTGCGACTTCACTCGGGTGAGCGGCCCTATGCCTGCACTGAGTGTGGCAAAGCCTTCCGTAACACTTCGTGCTTGCGGCGCCACCGGCACGTGCACACTGGGGAGCGGCCCCACTCGTGTAGTGTGTGTGGCAAGAGCTTCGCACAGACCTCCAACTTGCGGCAGCACCAACGTGTGCACACAGGCGAGCGACCCTTCCGTTGCCCGCTCTGCCCCAAGACCTTCACACACTCCTCCAACCTGTTGCTGCACCAGCGCACTCATTCTGCCGAACGCCCTTTTACCTGCCCCATTTGTGGCCGAGGCTTTGTCATGGCCGCCTACCTGCAGAGGCATCTGAGGACGCACACCCCTGCCACCACAACTTCGGGCACCACCGGCCCTGCTGTAGCATCGCAGCCCCCTGCCCCATTGGCTGCAGCTCCAACTCCATTGGCTGCTCAAGATGTTCATGTACTCCCCAACCTACAGGCTACACTTTCACTCGAAGTAGCTGGGGGTACAGCCCAGGCTACGCCCCCAGGCCCAGTTGCCCCCAGTTCTCAGACATTTCTACTGGTACAGACTGCCCAGGGCCTCCAGCTGATTCCTAGTAGTGTCCAACCCCCTACCCCTCCACCACCACCTCCACCTCCTAAACTCATTCTGCTGCCTCCTGCCAGTGCTGGAGGTACGGGCAATGGTGCTGCAAGGCCAGGCCCTCGGGCTGTTGGGAAAACTGGACAGGGGACAGGGGTAGTGTGGTTTCCAGGCCCAGGTGGTCTGGGGATGCAAGGAGTAGGCAATGCAGGGGCTAACGGGGGAGGGCAGAGCCTCATTGTTCTGCAGAATGTAGGGAGCGGGGAGACAGGACCACAGGAAGTGAGTGGGGTTCAGCTTCAGCCAGCACAGGAAGTGGCCACGGTCCAACTACAGCCTGCACAGGAAGTGACTACAGTCCAGCTACAACCAGCACAGGAAGTGACTACAGTCCAGCTTCAGCCCCTGACAGGCCAAGTCTCCAATTCTAGTGGAGGAGCTGTGGCTACAGAGGCTCCAAACCTACTGGTGGTTCAGAGTGGGGCAGCTGAAGAGTTGTTGACAGGCCCTGGACCTGGGGAAGTGGGAGACAGTGAGGCCAGTGCTGGTATGGTCCAGGATGTCCTGTTTGAGACATTGCAGACAGATGAGGGGCTGCAGAGTGTGCTGGTGCTGAGTGGAGCGGATGGCGAGCAGACTAGGCTCTGTGTGCAGGAGGTGGAAACACTTTCCCCTGGACTGACAGAGCCGGCGGCCACTGGCCCATCAGGACAGAAACTCCTCATCATTCGTAGCGCCCCAGCTACTGATCTTCTAGAAAATAGCAGCGTTGCAGGAGGTACCACATTACAACTCCTGGCCCCACCAACACCTGCCCCGGTCTCTGCCCCTGTGGGGGTGCCCGTAGCTCCCCCGTCCCAGATGGTACAAGTGGTCCCCGCAGTGGCTGGACCAGGGGTCATGGCCCCCCAGAACTTGCCCTCCATCCAGATTGTGCAGACTCTGCCTGCAGTCCAATTGGTACACACGTTTTGAAGAGACCCACTAGTACCTCTGTCACAGACCCCCCTCCTCCTGCAATTAACTGTTCTCCTCAGCTGGGCTGGGGTTGGCCCCAGAGTCAGGGGGGCTGCTGGCTGGACTTGCTAATAAAGACCCAGAATCTCTTCTTGGTTTTGTTTTCATGGGGGAGGAGATAGTTATGGGCATGGCTCCTGCTTCAGACCTGGAAGTCTTCATTCTTGCTTCCTGGCTCTGAGATGACTTGCTTTGTACCTGGAGGGCTAAATGCTTCTCCGGGGTGGGGTCCAGCAACCCCCCTTTAAACTGTTAAGGCTTTTTATGTTGGGGGGGGGACTAGGGAACACTTGCGGAGGTCAGAGACACAGTGGAAAGCAGCCATGTGGGTTTCCGTTTGGCAAGCTCTCTAACTCCAAGCTATTTCTCTGGTCCTTTCCCATCCTTTGTATGTATTCGTGTGTAGCTGTATTATAGCAGGGAGGGTCAGGGATCAAATTCTGGATTTTCCACTTCTTTCCTATAAACCGTCCTTACCTTTACCTCACCTTAAAGGTAGGTAGAGGGATATTATTAATCCAAACGATACCCCAGGTGCCACCGGGTTGAGAATAAGGTCCCTGCCGATGGGGGATGCTCAATGCTGCCCCCATCCCTTCCCTCAAAGACCCAGGCGCCAATGAGATTAGGTTCACAAGCAACGCCTCCTCTTCCTGATGCTCAGGTCGCTTAGCAACGAAGAACCAGCAAGAAAGGAGCTGTGCTAATCTTCCCAGGCAGGCCGGGTAAGAAACCCTCTCTGTCCCCCACTCCCATCCCCCCTTCTCCATGGTTCTCCCACTGGCCTCCAACAGGTCACAGCTCTTTCCTCGTCCTCGCAGTTCCCTCCATTACTCCCAACCCCTGCCCCATAGTGGGGGAAGCTTGGTAACAGTTGCTAAGGTGCCGGTCTCGCCTCCAGCCGGGAGTGTGAACGTCACTTCCGGAGTGATCCCCCCTCCTGCCTCTTCCCCCCTCCTTACTGTCAAGGGATTCGAGCAACTCCGTGGAGGTGCCTTGCAGGGCCCTGTTTCTGCTATGTGGGGTGGGACCACTTCAGGAGACGGGCTGCTGGAGTTTGGAGAGGGGATGAATTTACAGGCAGATCTCTGAATGCCTTCCCCGGAGTGGGGGACGATTCGGGGAGATTTTAAGAGCCCCACAGGGTATGGAGGCACCTGGCCTGCCACTGTGACAGTACTCTTTGGTGATGGTGACCTGAGAAATGCTGCAGCCCATCCCTCCTAGGACTCAGGTGCCCACCTAACACCAACCTACTTGTTTTTAGCAGGTGTACAACGCCAGCTCCCTCCTGGGGCCGGCCTGGGGGCTACCATGGCTCCCAATCACCTGTCAGTGCGGGAAATGAAGGAAGATGAGAAGCCCCTGGTGCTGGAGATGCTGAAGGTGAGAGGCCGGCAGGGGCACCAGTGAGCATGCGCAGCTCCTCAGGGACAAAGTGGGTTCCACCAGCCCCGCCCACCTATCTGAGCTCCGGGGGTTCTCGAAGGGGGGTTATCTTCACCTCAGCTGTTTTTAATTGGTCTCTTTTCTCTAGTGCCTTCTCCCTACTTACACTTCAGCTGCCATTTTTTAAAAAGCAATTGGAAGGGTGTAGGGGCTGGATGTTCAGGTCTTCTGATCTTCATTCAGCCCCACTTATCAGTCCCAAAATGAGGGGTGCTCAGACACACCCCCCGACCCTCCAGCGAAGAGCCCATGTCTTCACTTTGCCTATCTTGTTCAGTCTTCTTTGGTCCTTTACCCTAGCATGCCATCCAGACTCATTGGCTTCAAGTCCTAATTCAATTCACTTCATTCAGGCAAACCGCATTCATTCACTCAGCCCTTAACACCCAATGGGCCAGACTGGGACCACCCCATCATCTGGCTTCTCTTCTCACTTGGGAATCCTTTCTCGGGAGTTCCAATGTGATGAATGGCTGAGCCTCTACCCCAACCCACAGGCTGGTGTAAAAGACACGGAAAACCGTGTGGCCCTCCATGCTCTGACACGTCCTCCAGCCCTTCTCCTCCTGGCTGCAGCCAGCAGCGGACTGCGCTTCATCCTGGCCTCCTTCGCCCTGGCCCTCCTGCTGCCCGTGTTTCTGGCTGTAGCTGCTGTGAAGCTGGGTTTGCGAGCCCGATGGGGCTCTCTGCCTCCACCAGGAGGCCTGGGAGGGCCCTGGGTGGCTGTCCGTGGTTCCGGTGATGTGTGTGGAGTCCTGGCTCTGGCTCCTGGTGCCACCTTGGAGGATGGAGCCCGAGTCACCCGCCTCTCTGTCTCTCGATGGCACCGTCGGAGGGGCGTGGGCAGGAGGCTGCTGGCCTTTGCCGAGGCTCGAGCCCGAGCATGGGCTGGGAGTATGGGGGAGCCTCGGGCCCGACTCGTGGTCCCAGTGGCTGTGGCCGCCTGGGGGGTGGCAGGGTTATTAGATGCCTGTGGCTACCAGGCTGAGGGAGGCTGGGGCTGCATGGGCTACATGCTGGTTAGGGAGTTCAGCAAAGACTTGTGATTAGAGACCATGCCCACTGAGTAGATGGGCAGCGAAACAGCATCTAAAGAACATGTACTGTGTGCCAGGCACTTTACATCCCCTCCCTCAGTGTCTACCTATTCTGCTGGGCTGATAGTGAGGCACCGAGGTTGATGGACTTACATGCCCACAGTGGACCTGCCAGATGCACTCCCCCCACCCCCCAATCTGTATGCACTGAAAAACTTCTGGTTCTGGGTCTACAAAGCCCCCCGCTGCCTGTGTTTGAGGTCTGGAAGGGAGATTTGGGGAGAGAGAGACTCTTAAGAGTTAGAGGCTGTGACAGGGAACTCCCAAAGGGGACAGATCTTCTGGGAGTGGGTGGGGCTGGGAGCGCAGTGTCTCCAAGCCCATCTGGTTTTTACACTGTTTGTTAATAAACCCTGGAACTTCTGTGCCTGGCTCCTCTCTGATACAGTTTCCAGCTGCTCTCTCCAGACTCCCTCCTTCTGTCTGGCTCCTCCTCTCCAAAGTTGACATTAATTGCTAGGGAAGTTGGGGGGGGGGGGGCTGCACTGTGCTGGGAAAAGAAGAAGCAGTGAGCTCACAGCGGCAGCCCAGTCTCTGCCAGGCCTCTGAGTCATGCTCCCCATTACCAAAGTTTTCCCCCTCACAGCTGGCGGGGTGTGTGTGTGCGTGTGTGTGTGCGTGTGTGTGTGTGTGTGTCCCCTCCAGACCAAAGCCTTGACCCCTCAGTCTCTCTACCTTCCACACCTTTGTTCTGGGAACTGCTAAGTTCAGACACTCCTTCCTCGAGTAAGCACTGGAAACTTCCCATCCAGATTTACCACAGTGGGTGATAAATAGACAGAGGGGTTTTTCAGTTTCTTTTTTTGATCTAGGAAGTCCTTCCTAGTATCTGGCTTCAGGCCCTCATGCTACTGCAGGATTCCCCAAAATCTGTCCACTCCCAGCTGCAATTACTTGCCTGGCTGGACAATAAGAGGAGGCAGAAGGGTGTGCCCTCAGCCCTGTCCCCCAGACACCCAGTACTGCCATCCCCATAAGCATCTCTGAGCACGTGGCCCTCTGGAGTCTGGCTGGCCGCCTCCCTCCAGTGTGGGTGTTTGCACTTGAACACCTCCCTTCTGCCTGCCCACCACCCCCCCTCCAGCCTCAGCTGTGGCCAGCCCCCTCCCCCTCCTGTCCCCTGCTGCCTCCCTGCAGCCTCTCTCCCTCCTGGCAGAGCCTCCAGCCCAGCCTGCTTCTAGCTGTCCAGGGCGCCTCGGCAGCCGCTTCCCTCCCTCCTTTTCTCCCTGGGTGCCTCCTCCTCCCCTCTCCTGCCCTCCTTCCCCTCTCACCCCCCATCCCCTGCCCTGGACTCTGCAAACATGAGGGGCTTGACCTGCCTCCTTGGTGAGTGATCCATTTCCTTGTGTGTGGGGGAGCACCTTAGGGGGCCTGGATCCTCACCTCTGACCCTTTAGCTTCTCCAACTTAGGGACTCATACTTGAGGGAGCCTGGTCCTGGTCCCTGGTGCTGTGTGATACCCTGATATCCCTCAGGGACCCAGCCTTCTGCATGTCCTGCCTAGCAGCTCAAGTGACCTGCCCTTTGTTGCCCTGCCATGTACTCTGTGGAGCTATCACTCCCACCATTCAATCTGGTCCCCAGCCCTGCCTTTAGGGGTCAGGCATCTGGGGCCCCAGCCACCCCAGGGACCTGTAACTTATCCCAGCCTCCACCCAAGGTCCGTTCCAGCAGTGGGGTTTCTGACTCAGAGGTATGAGGAATCTGTATGTGCATGGATGCTTCCCACCGAATGAAGCTGGGAGCCTGCACTGGGGAAAGGACCCCTCCCCTCTGATTTACCCTTCACTCTGTCCTCCTCAACCTCCTTTGCAGCCATGCTGGTGGGGATCCAGGCTATAGGTAAGTGTCCTGATTCTGCACTTGGCCTCACCCGGCTCCAAGCCTCCCCTCTCTCTCCTGCTGGTCCCTGATATCCCAATTCCACTCAGCTCCCCAGACACTGCTGCCATCCAGCAGGGACATTGAATCTTCTCTAGAATTAACTGCACACTGACCTATGGGAGAGGACCAAAGTTATGAGGCCAGTGATGGGGGAGGAGGAGAAAGGCCATTTGATCCCTAGGGCAGAAGGACCTGGGATGTTTAAATCCCCTGGTTTACAATGTCCTTCCACACAGCCCCCAGCATCTCTGAGACATTCCTCTCATTGCACCCAGGAGTCTGGGACCATGGTCCAGCCTCCAGGGTAGCTGGCTTCCTGATGGTAGCTTCTAAGGCAGTCCCCCTGCCCTTGGGGTCACCGTAGACCCCAGCCTACAGTACTCCTGTCTGCAGTCACAGCTTTTCCTTCACCCCTCAGAGCGACTCCGCCTGGCTGACGGCCCTCATGGCTGTGCAGGACGTCTGGAGGTCTGGTACAGCGGGCGCTGGGGCACCGTGTGTGATGACGGATGGGACCTTCGGGATGCTGCAGTTGCCTGCCGAGTGTTGGGCTGCGGAGGGGCGCTGGCCGCTCCTGGGGGTGCCTTCTTCGGGGAGGGCACTGGGCCTGTGTGGCTCAGTGAGCTGAACTGTCGGGGCAATGAGGGACAGCTGGGTATCTGTCCCCACCGAGGCTGGAAGGCCCATATCTGCTCTCACGAGGAGGATGCAGGCATCGTCTGTGTAGGTAAAAAGATTCAAATCCCTCCCATGGTTATGACCCCAGGAACCCTCAAGCCCTTAGTTCCTACGGATCTGAATTGTCTAGAAGCTAAGCGATAACCAATTCCAGAAGACCAGGTGCTCCCCTCCCAAGGACTCCCAGCTTATGATCACTTATTTCTGAGCCCCAGGGAATTCAGGCATCCCAGGTCCTTCTGCCCCAGGGATCAAATGGCCTTTCTCCTCCTTCCCCATCACTGGCCTCATAACTTTGGTCCTCTCCCATAGGTCAGCGTGCACTTAACTCTAGAGAAGATTCAGTGTCGCTGCTGGATGGGGATCCATGGCTGGCACTGTCTGGGGAGCTGAACCCCAGCTCAGAGGAGCCCCCTATAACTCATGGTGAGCCACAAAGGGCTAGGCCTCCCATCCTGCACCCTGGTTGGACTCAGCTACGGGGGAAGGTTATCATGCAGACTTTTTTTTTCCCAGCAAGCTAGTCTCCTTCATTACCCAGAAATCCTCCATCCAGAAATCTTTCAACCCCTCAGAAAAGAATCCCTAGTTGCCAAGGAGTCGGGAAGGGTGACCAGCTTAGATCCTGACATCCTGGTCACATGTCACTTTCCTAGCTCCTCAACCAGCAGCAAGCTCCCAGAATGGCCCCCGAAAGAAGAACCCCCGGCCACCCAAGCAGACCAAGTCCACCCGAGCCCCTGTACTGACAAATGGAGCTCCCCGCCAAGGTTAGTCTCTGAATCTCCCTTGACTTACTTACTTTCTTTCTTTCTTTCTTTCTTTCTTTCTTTCTTTCTTTCTTTCTTTCTTTCTTTCTTCCTTTTTTTGGTTTTCAAGACAGGATTTCTCTGTGTAGCCTTGGCTACCCTGGAACTCACTCTGTAGACCAGGCTGGCCTCCAACTCAGAAATCCGCCTGCCTCTGCCTCCCAAGTGCTAGGATTAAAGGCGTGCGCCACCACCGCCTGGCCACCCTTGACTTTCTGATTTGGGTGCTTGACTTTCTGATCTGGGAGACCATAGACCCGGCCAAACTGAGGATCGCAGACCTCCATTCAGCCGGTGACCCTCTAAGGAGACCAGCGTTCACAGGGTCCTCCCTACAGATCCAGTCAGGGCTGGCCACCTCCTCTTCTTGATCCTTCCTTTAGGAGACCCAGGGGGATGGCAGTTCTCTCTTCTAAATAAGCCAGTTGGCAGACAAACCTCAGTTCTCTGCTCTTCCTGGGCCTCAGTTTCCCCAGGTAAACAAACAGGAAGCTGACCTCTCCAAGCTGGCATCAGACAAAGCCTTTTACAGTCTCCCATCTTCCCTGTCTGTATCCTCCACCCCACCCCCGCCCCAGAGCGGCTGCGTCTGGTGTCAGGTCCCCATGGATGTGCTGGCCGCCTGGAAGTCTGGCACGGTGGACGTTGGGGCACTGTCTGCGATGATGGATGGGACCTCCGAGATGCAGCAGTGGCCTGCAGGGAGCTAGGATGTGGGGGAGCGCTGGCCGCCCCTGGGGGTGCCAGATTCGGACCTGGTGAGGGACCAGTGTGGATGGACGACGTGGGGTGTGGAGGAGGAGAGGAGGCCCTCCGGGACTGTCCCCGAAGCCCCTGGGGCCGGAGCAACTGTGACCACACTGAGGATGCAGGGCTGGTCTGCACTGGTATGTATGTGGGGGTGGGGGGGGACGACTACCCACCCCACTTCCCTCAGATCTCAGCTCCTCCCTCCCCCAGGAAGCAGTAAAAGGCTTGGCCTCAAGTCTTGTCTCTCTACACATTCTCTGGGAGAGGCAGTGATGAGCTAGCTTAGCCTACTGAACCTCAGCTTTCTTGACGGAGCAACTAGAAACTGGGACCAAGAGTAAGGGGCCATGGAAGGGCACTTGGGGGTTTCCTCCTCCATTCGCTCCTCTCCTCTTTCTCCCTCGATCCCTTTCCCTCTTTCCTTCCCCTAGCGTTCTTGTTCCCTGTCAGCACTCATTCTGCTTCTTCACTGGTCTAATCCAGTATCTGCTCACAACCCTAGACTCTCACACGGGTATTGTGGCCCTTGCAAACCCAGTCTAGTTTTCCTTCTTGGTATAAGTAGCAGGCATTCATCCATCCTAACCTCTTGTCACCCTGACCTCTGTCCTCCTGTTTCAGGTCCTGCACCCAGGCTGCGCCTTGCTGATGGTCCCCATGGCTGTGCTGGCCGCCTGGAGGTTTGGCATGGTGGACGCTGGGGCTCGGTGTGTGACGATGCTTGGGATCTTCGAGATGCTGCTGTGGCCTGCAGGGAGCTGGGCTGTGGGGGTGCCCTGGCCGCCCCAGGGGGTGCCTTCTTTGGAGAGGGAGCTGGACCCATCATCCTGGATGATCTTAGATGTCGAGGAAATGAGACAGCCTTGCGATTCTGCCCTTCAAGGCCCTGGGGTCAGCATGACTGTCACCATCGGGAGGATGCTGGGGCCGTGTGTGATGGTAAGCGTATATGAGTGATGTCACTGGGGAAGGATGGGACAGTGTTTGTGGTCACTGGAGTGGATGGGAAAGAAGTGTTGTCCCAGTTCAGCCTTTACTTCCTGTGCGATTTCCCTCTCCCTATCTTATATTCTTATGCGAACCTTATGCCAAGTTAACTAGGGGTGACTTGGTCTCCCTAAGGGGTACTGGATATAATTTGGTATTTGGTGGTCATAATGAGGGGTTGAGCCCTACTTTCTTGTTCCTAGTAGGAGCCAATCTTGCCTTGCTAGGCGCCTCCCCTCTTTTTTCTCACCTCCAAACTCCCTCCATTTCCTGCTCTCTCTACCCTCTTCTTTCTACCCACATATTGCTGTGGCTCAGGGTTGTGGAAGCCTTGGGCCTGTGTAGGAGGCAGCCCTGGAGGTGGTGCTAATGTAGTCTTTCCTGGCCCAGGCATGCCTCTTGGTGATGTGCAGCCTACGGTTCCTGCGGCGGACAGCAACAGCACAGCACCCAGGCTTCTGTCTACCTCAGTGGGTCAGATGCCAGGCCCAGTGGGCACTTGGCCCCCTCCTGCTTCTCCTACTGCCCCTCCAGAGCCTGGGCCCGAAGCTGGTGAGTCCCTCTCTGCCCTAGCTGTAAAGCTGTCTCCATGAAAAGAGGAGCCCAAGCCCCTGCTCAGCCCAGTGCTTGATTAATGCTCTGCTGATAGCGTACAATCCAGAGTTGCTTGTATAAGAGTCCCACCTTCTAGAGCTGGCCCTGACCTGGAGAGGAGGATGGGCATGAGAGCCCACTGTCTAAAGTCTGGGTTCTATGGTGGTACTGTTACAATGTTCTCTGGCTAGCCACTGACTGCTCTTCCAGAGGATCTGAGTTCAATCCCCAGCAACTGCATGGTGGCTCACAACCATCTGTAATGGGATCTGATATTAGAAAAAAAAAAAAAAAAGAGTTGTTTTGAGTCAGGCAGTGGTAGCACACACCTTTAATACCAGCACTCTGGAGGCAGAAGCAGAGGCAGCTGGTCTACAGAGTGAGTTCCAGGCCAGCCAGGGCTACACAGAGAAACCCTGTCTCGAAAAACAAAACAAAACAAAACAAACAAACAATTATGGCTCAGTTGGGTAAGTGCTTAACTTGCAAGCACAAGGACCTGAGTTCAGATCCCCAATGGCTAAACTAAAAAAGACTAGGTGCAGTAGTGGATATGTCTAACTCCAGCACCAGGGAGGGAGAGATCCTTGGGGCCTGCTAGCCAGTCAGTCTAGCCAAATCAGTGAGCTTCAGGCTCAGTGAGAGACCCTGTCTCAAAAAAAAAAAAAAAAAAAAAAAAAAAAAAAAAAAAAAAAAAAAAGCTAGAGAATGATGTCTGGCTTACACACGAATGCACACACACACACACACACACACACACACACACTCACACAAACACAAGTTGTCTCTCGGACCAGAAAGATGGTCCAGTAGGTAAAGGCACTGGCTACCAAGCCTGATGACCTGAATTTGATCCCCAGGACTCACACTATGCAAGGAGAGCCCTAACTCTCAAATTTTTCCTCTGACCTTCACATACATGTGGTGGCATACACACACCCTTGTGCATACATACATACACATACACACACATTATAAATAAGTAAATAAATAAATGTAATATTTAAAAACTCTAAAAAATAAAATAAAATAACCCCCTTGGTGCAGTGGGCATGGTGGTGTCCTCCTGCAGTCCTAGCAGTTGAGAGGATGAAGCAGGAGGATTGTGAATTTGAGGCCAGCCTGGGCTGCACTGTGCATTTCAAAGTGCATTGCAAAGATCGCTACCATTTTCTGTTTACCTGTTGGTACGCTAAGGAGCACCTTTGAGTTATTGTGACTAGTATAGCGTTTACAGCAAGTGCATGCTAACAGATGCTCTCATCTTTTTAAAATCATGTCTATCTTTGTGCATGTGTGCGTGTGTCATGGTACACATAGGTCAGAGTGTAGTGGCACTCACTCTGTGCTCCTGACCAGACGGTCTCATGCTCTCATCATTGGCTGGCGGCATCTTTATTTACCAATTGGATTCAACTGAGGGCAGGATCCCTCAGTGTCTTATGTGTGGACACTTGTGTAAGCAGTTTGGGGGACCAAAATTAATATTAAAACACAAGCAGCATTAAGCCAAGCCCACTTCATTTCCCCCATTTATCCAATCAACACTGCTCTTTCCTCTCAGACATAGATTGAGCACAAGTATAACAACTATGTAAATTACAAAGTATGATACACAGGTAACATCTAGTTCATCATATTTGTCAATTAGATAAAGTATTCCACCATCTATCCTAACTTAAAGAGCTTATCATTTTATATTTGAATTATGTTCTGATATTAGCTTACATTACTATCTGAAAACCATCCTTTTAAATCTATATCATCTCTCTCAATGCTAAACAAACTTGAGTTTGATTATGAGACTACAACCAGTCTTCAACCCTGTCAGAAATCTGAGAAAGAAAGAAATATAACCTGAATATATAGGAAGCACAAAAACATAGCTTCCAAAACGTAAACAAATTGTGGAGACAGCTGCCTGCCTGGACAGTCCCCTAATTTCTTACAATGTCAGAGCATCTGTCTTCAGCCTTCTGGCCCAGAGCCATCTGACAGACCTTGAAATAAAGCAGGAATGAGAAGGGCTAGCTTACCCTGTCTTGGCAGAGCTTAGCAGTCGACTAGCCCATATCTGTTTGCCCTTTTTGGACAATATTTTGTCTGCAGATGAATTGGGCAATTTTTGTCTAGTGGTTACCTTGCCAACACTGGAGCAACTCCATGTGGAGGTTTTGACACTCAGTTTCTTCTTTGAACCATTCTGTCAGGAGCAGACATGTCTCTAGTCAGAATTTCTAATAATAATGAAATGACTAAATGTTAACAGATACTTTCAAGTTTTTAAAATCACGTTTATCTCTGTGTGTGCATGCACACGTGCCATGGTACACATAAGCTGGAGAACTCTTTTTCTGCCATGTGGATGTCCCAGAGATCAGACTCTCGAGGTTGTCAGGCTTGAGGGAGGGCAGGTGCCTTTACCCACTGAGCCATCTCGCCAGCCTCCTTTCAATATATTTTGGGTGTATCCCTAGGAGTGGAATTTCTATATCATGTGGTAATTCTACATTTAGCTTCCTGAGGAGCCATCCAGCTCTACTTGGCTCTGCCCAGTACAGCAGAGACCTCACCCTACCTGCTACCTGAACTGAAGGATTAGAGAAAAAGCACCACTGAGGGAATAGATGGGCATTTAGAAAGGAAGGTGGCGGCAGGGAGATGAAGGCTCTGAGTGCTAGTGCTAGCTGGGCTCTCTGACCCTGACTCTTGCTTTTTTTTTTTTTTCCTATTCCAGGGTCCCCCCAGGTGCGCCTGGTGGCTGGACCCAGCAGGTGCTCTGGCCGGCTGGAGGTGTGGCATGATGGACGCTGGGGAACAGTATGTGACGACAGCTGGGACATGAGAGACTCAGCTGTGGTCTGCCGGGAGCTGGGCTGTGGGGGACCTCGGCAACCAGACCCAGCAGCAGGCCGCTTTGGCTGGGGTGCAGGCCCCATCTGGCTGGATGATGTAGGTTGTGTGGGGACGGAGGCTTCACTGTCAGAATGCCCTGCTGCTTCCTGGGGGAAACACAATTGCGCCCACAATGAGGATGTCGGGGTTACCTGCACTGGTGAGGACACACTAGCCACCCACTGGCTCTGGGAGGGCTTCCCAGAGGAAGCAATGGAGGCTAAGGGTGGCGTTAACTTGACTGAGTACTGCAAGCTCCAGCTCTGTATTGGGTATTTAGCTCATATAACCTTATTCAAATTGCCCGTGTCTAGCCAAAGTGAGGGTTAATTCACATCAACTCTGGCACTGCATTTCTCCTCATTTATAGGGGTCTGGTTTCCAACTCCAGTGCTAGATACTGAGCTAGGAGCTGGGTGCTCAGAGTGGAATGAACATAGTATGGGTCTTTGAGAAGCTCACACCTCATGGAGGGCAAGGGGAACACAGACAAGCTATTGCAAACCAGTAGGACAAGGTAGTGTTTGGGAGGTCTCTGAAACCACACTGACATCCCGTCTGTTGCTAGAAGACGCCCAGAAATGGGAGAGGCTCAGGGTTGTATTTCAATGTCCTGAAGATGCAGGTTAAGGTCAGCCAAGGGAAAACACACATGGAATGGAGTTTAAGTGTGAATCCTGGGGAGGTGGTATAAACAGTGCTGGATTATCCCAGCAACACGTGCGACGTCATGAGAGAAGAGCCATCCAGACAAGTTAGCCTTGATATCTATGGGTTTGATTGATTGATTGATTGATTGATTGATTGGTAGGGGCTTGATTGACCACGTTCATGGCTTTCAGAAGTCACATTGTCAGTATGGACTTGACATGGTGCAATGCCCCTCCTCCCCACAACCATATAAAGAGTTTCTTACCAGGCAAGAACATTCCAAGGGCTTAGAGGTCATTTTCCTGGAGCCAGGGCAAAGCACTCAAGCTTGTCTTGGGCATGGTTCATCCTTGACTGCCTAGGTGGCCTAACCAGAGAGACCGAGTGTGGATATTGGTGACTCAAAGGATGGAGTCATCAGCTCTGCCTCTGTCTCCCCTGGGAGCCATGGGAGCATGGGAGCAGGGAACTCTTGAGAGTAAAAGGCAGTGGTAATAGGGCATGCCTGTGGTAACAGCACTTGGAAGGCTGAGGCAGGAGGACTCTTATGAATTTAAGGCTATCCTGAGCTAAAGAAACCTTGTCATGGGAAAACCCCTTAAAACAAACAGGGGCTAAGTGGTTAAAAGTGCTGGCTGCTTTTGTAGAGGACCAAGATTTGATTCCCAGCACCCACATGGCAGCTCTCTAACTCCACTTGGTGGGTGGGGAATCTGTTACCCTCTTCTGGCCTCTGCAGGCACTGAGCACACATGGTACACAGACATTCATGCAGGGAAAATATATCAAATAGAAATAAATCTTTAGTGTGTGTGTGGGGGGGGGCAGGACAAGAAAGCCAGACCTGGTGGGGTAGAGCTATAATCCTAGTTACTTGAGATGATGTAAAAGGTCTGCCCAGACAGCTTTGCTCCTGTCTCAAAGAGTAAAAACAAACAGCTGTTACATTAATAAGAGATGAAGCCCTTAAGGCAGTGATTTTCAACCCATGGGTTGTGACCCCTTTGGGGGTTGAATGACCTTTTCACAGGGGTCACTTAAGACCTCTGGAGTAATCAGGTATTTACATAATGATTCATAACAATAGTAATATTACAGTTGTGAAGTAGCAACAAAAATAATTTTATGGTTAGGGTTCACCACAACTAGAAGAGCTGCATTAAAGGGTCGAAACGTTCGGAAGGTTGAGAACCACTGCCTGAGGGTGTGAGCCTAGGAGTGGAGTAGCTATCCAGAGTTGCCCTACTCCTTGCCTTTAAAAAATATTGACTTTATTTATTTTTTGTGAGACAGGGTTTCTCTGTGTAGCGGTGGCTGTCCTGGAATTCACTCTGTAGACCAGGCTGTCCTCGAACTCAGAAATCTGCCTGCCTCTGCCTTCCGAGTGCTGGGATTAAAGGCGTGCACCACCACCGCCCGGTGACTTTATTATTGTTAATCATGTACATGATTTGTTTGTGTGGCGCTCTTCCCTGCTGAGCTGTCTCTCCAGTGCCTATTAAGTTTTTTGTGGAATCTGCATGCTAGCTTCCCAGAGTGGCTACACCACTAGACACTCCCACTAAGAGTGAATGAGGACTCCATCTTGCCCATTGGCTGTCATTTGTTTCCTTGATGATGGTTTTTCTGATGGGGATGAGATGGGATCTCAAAGTAGCTTTAATTGTACCAGGCTCTTAATGACAGTTTTAGTCCAGTGGTAATGCAGATGGCCTTTGATGGATCACGTGACAAAACCCAAGGTTATGAATAGGGGAGAGAGGCAGGTAGCGATGAGAGAGATAAGAGAGAGCAATTAGGGAATAATGCCCTGTGGACATGCTTGCAATGGTCAAGGGACAAGCACATGTAGTATAGATTGCTTTTATTTAGTTTTTAGATTGCCTGCAAGTGGATCTGTGCACCACGTGCCTGTCTGGAGTCCTCGGAGCCCAGGAGAGGCTACCAGACTCTCTGAGACTAGAGTTACAGACAGTTGTGAACCACTATGTGTGTGCTAAAAGTCAAACCCAGGTCCTATGGAAGAGCAGCAAGTACTCTTAGTCACTGATCCATCTCTTCAGTCCAACAAAGTTCTATTTCCTTTCTTCTTTTTTCTTTTTCTTTTTTCTTTTTCTTTTTTCTTTTTCTTTTTTTTTTTTTGAGACAGGGTTTCTCTGTGTAGCCTTGGCTGTCCTGGAACTCACTTTGTAGACCAGGATGGCCTCGAACTTAGAAACCCACCTGCCTCTGCCTCCCAAGTGCTAGGATTAAAGGTGTGCGCCACCACTGCCCAATGAGTTTTGTTTTCTCAAGTGAAAGAGGGTGGAGGGTATGGGTTAGCCCAACAGGACAAGATCTTCCTTCATGATCTTATCGCTCCTCCCTCCTGGCCTCCTAGGGACCCCCGGCCTGGACACCATCTCAGACCCTTTCAGCTGGAGCTGGCTCCCTGGGTTGGGTAGAGATCAGGGTGCCTGGCTCCCAGGAGAGCTAGCCACCAAGCCTGCCAGTCTCACCTCCAGTGTGCTACAGAAAACCACGAAGGCTCCAGGGAAAGCGCCCAAGAGTACCAAGAAGTGGGTGACTAAAAATGCAAAGAGACCAACCACTCAGCCCCCAGGGATGCCAACCACCAGACGCTCCAGAGTCCCAGGCACCCCAACTTCCCTAAATCCAACCCCACGTACCTCTGAGTTACCAAAGAGACTGACCACGGAGGCTCCCCACAGGCAGGCCTCACACACCACTGTAAGGCTGACCCCTAGGGTCCCCTGGGAGTGGACTTCAGAGACTGTGATGTCACTGTCCACTCAAGAAGTGACCTCTAAGGCCACCACCACCCAAGCCCCTCAGACCTCCTTGGAGCCATCTGGTGAGACCCCAGAAGGCTCTGTGGAATCATCCCAAGATCCAGCTGCCACCCCAACTGCTGAAGTCCCCGTGCCATCGGGTGAGTAGTAGAGAGTTAAAAGGGTGGAGACAGGGAGGCGGCCCTGTACCTCCTAATCTGAGGGCCTCCCACCACCCCCAGGTCCCTTCCGGGTTCGTCTGGCTGATGGGCCCAACAGGTGTGCTGGCCGGCTAGAGGTGTGGCATGCCGGACTCTGGGGAACAGTCTGTGATGACAGCTGGGACCTCCGGGATGCCACAGTGGCCTGCTGGGAACTGGGTTGCGGAAAGGTCCAGCCCCGAGTAGGCAAAACTCACTATGGCCCTGGCACTGGGCCCATCTGGTTGGATGACATGGGCTGTAAGGGAAGTGAGACGTCATTGAGTGACTGCCCCTCAGGGACATGGGGGAAGCACAACTGTGACCACGAAGAAGACGTGGTGCTCACCTGCACTGGTACCAGGGAACAGCGAGGGAGGCCGAAGGGTTGGAGTTAGAGTGGGGCAGAATGGCGGCTAAGGGTCTAAGGAGCGGGCTGGAGGGGGCCCAGTGTGAGGACAGGAAAGGGTTACTTCGGGAGGCTCTGGCAGGGAGGGGAAACACAGGGGAAAGGACCCTAGCTAGCAGGAAGAGACACAGGTTACCTGTCTCTCCCCAGGGTACACAGGTGACGACGATTATCCTTCCTGGACCTGGGACCCCACTTCTGGAGAAGACCTGGCCAAAGGGACTGCAGTGGCTGCGTGGCCTGGACATACACTTTCCTGGGCTACAACTACAGACACTGAAGTTCTCTCTCCAGCAACACAGAGCCCTCCGGACACAGGTGAGGGGCTCCACCTGGGTGCATATGCCAAGGCATGGGTGATGAGGTCAGAGGAAAAATGGTGGAGCTCTCCGTTTGCAAGCACCTTTACCCACTGGGCCATGGCGTCCACCGTTTTGTTTTGTCTTTTGAGGTGATATATCATGTATTCCAGACTGGCCTTGAACTTGCTATGTAGCTGAGGTTTGCCTTGAACTGGTCCTCCTTTCTTCCCCTCCCAAGTGTGGGCATTACAAACATATATGCTACTGTGGTCCGCCATGAAGATCTCTCTAACAGCTAGCCTAGGCCTCCATGTCCTGGAAGGCTTGCCTAAATGTGGTCCACTCTTAGGCTTGACAGTGTTCATCTTCTCCACCGTGCAATGGGACAGCATGTGACTCTGAGTGATCAGAGGGCATCAGCTAGCACTGAGCCTACCAAAGCGACCAGGCAGTGGCCCCTCAATCCAGAGCATCTGCGGAAATGACCCAGAGCCCTCAGCTCAGGGTTATCCTGTCAGCACATGGTTCCACATTCAGCAGAGTCATACCCAGTCTGGCAGTCCACACTCTGTCCTGCTCAGGCTCTAGCCCAGACACAAGCAGGACCCTCCTGGGGCACAGGTTCTAATCCTGCCCTTCCCAGCCCCACCCATGAGGGGGAGAGAGAATGGGAATAAATCCAATGACAGCTATCTGTCCTTCTGCTTCTCCATGGCTTCTGGCTTGCTGTGGTCTGTGTCCTTCCATCCCTGATGCTAACTCGGGGATCTCCACCCACCCTGGCCCCTGAGCTGCTCCCCTGCATGTTCTCTGTCATCTCCCATCCAGCTCTGTTCCTGTGGCTCCCATGGGTGATTCCTCTCCCCCTTACACCCTGTTGCCTGTGACCTTTTCCTTTCTTACCAACTTCCTTACCTTTCTTCTTGACTTCATCACCTACATTTTAGAACTCCATTTTGCTTTTCTCCTGGTGTCTTTCTCCCATTGGATTTATTCCCACTCTCTCCTCCTCTCTAGTACTCCATTTTTCCAAGTGCAGTATCTCTTGTTTTTTCCCTTAGTTTTTCTTTAAAGTTCTATACTCCTTCCACACCTTTTAAATTTTTAAAATTATTCTTTTATGGGTATGGTTGTTTTGGCCTGTATGCATGTCTGTGCCATGTGCATACAGTTCCCACTCAGGCCAGGAGAGGGCACCAGAGCTCCTGAAATGAGTTACAGACAGGCGTGAGCAGCCATGTGGGTGTAAGGAATTAAATCTGGCTTCTCTCGGAGAACAGCCTGAACTATCTGTCCAGCCCCTGTATCTTCCTTTCAAGTCACCAACTCACCCCATTTCTCATTAGTTTGCCTTTTCTTTTTTATTTTGGTGTACCAGCTGGCCTAGAATTCCTGTTTTCTCCCTGCCTCCACCTCCCCAGCCCTGGGGTCACTGGGCATGTACCACTTTGCTGTCACTCACTGTATTTCATGTGACTGCCTCTCTTCTTGCCTTCATTGTCTTTTTCAGACCCTCTGCTTTTATCTCCTCCCTTCTGTAGCTTTCTCCTTTTTCTTTCCTTTTTCATTGTTAGACTGATTGATTGTGTATGCAAGCCTGTGCTCAGCGCCATATGCCGCAGTGTGTGTGCCTGCAAACACACTCATATGTACGCATGTTCGAGCTCATATGTGTGTGTACATGCACACACTCACATGTATGGATTCTTGTATGCATGTGTGTGCAGACACGCTTGTGTGTGTGTGTGTGTGTGTGCGCGCGCGCACCCAAGTGCATTTGTGTGGGCACATACTCACGTGCATGGATATGTATGTGTGTTTGTGTGTGTATGTTTGTGTGTGTGGACAACTTGCAGGAGTCAGTCCTCTCCTTCTACCATGTGTGTGCCAGGTGTACAACTAGAATTGTCAGGCTGCGTGCTGATCCATGCCTCTAATTTATTACCCCAGCCACATGTCATCCATCTCTCTTTCCTTCCCTTTCCTCCCTTACTCTTCTCTGCCCCTCCACCCCTTTTGAGCTGTTCTTTTATAGCTCAGGCTGGGGTTCTCTATGTACCCGAGGCTGGCCTTGATCCCCTGACTGCACCCACCAATACTAGGATTACAGGCATGAATATTCCAACTTCTTTTCTTTCTTTTTCTTTTTTTTTTCTTTTTTTAAAGATTTATTTATTTATTATATGTAAGTACATTGTAGCTGTCTTCAGACATACCAGAAGAGGGCATCCAATTTCATTACAGATGGTTGTGAGCTACCATGTGGTTGCTGGGATTTGAACTCAGGACCCTTGGAAGAGCAGTCAGTGCTCTTACCTGCTGAGCCATCTCTCTAACCCCTCTTTTTTTTTTTTTTTTAAAGAGTATTGTCTTAGGATTTTACTGCTGTGAACAACAGACACTATGACCAAGGCAACTTGGCCATAGTTGCCTTTTTTTTTTTTTTTTTTTTTTTTTTTTTTTTTTACTATTTACTTATTATATGTAAGTACACTGTAGCTGACTTCAGACACACCAGAAGAGGGTGTCAGATTATGGGTGGTTGTGAGCCACCATGTGGTTGCTGGGAATTGAACTCAGGACCTCTGGAAGAGCAGTCAGTGCTCTTACCTGCTGAGCTATCTTACCTGCCCCCAACTTCTTTTCAGTCAGCTACTGTTATGTTCTGAGTCACACTTTCTGTTTTTTTCTTCTGCTAGCTTCAGGCCTTTCTCTCTTTCTCTCTCCCTGTGTCTCCTGGTCCTCATTTCAGTGAGAGAGGTTAACAGTATTTCTGCCTTACCCACTGCCTTTCACACCCGCTGTTTTCTCTGTCTCCCTCATTTCACTCTCTCTAAATACACTTTTGACTGTGAATGCTCATTGCCTCTCTCCGTGTGTCCCTCTGCCTGTCACTGATTGGAGGATCAGCTTGAGTCCTTTCTGGAACCCAGCGTGCACAGTCAGGCCTGCTTAGGTAGGTACCTGCTCTTCTGCCTAGCACCTCCTTACATCACAGGGGTGCTGCACATTTTGATTGGCCACCAGGATCCCTGCTCTCCACCTGTAGAGTTGGAACTAGGGAGCAGGTTTCAGGAATTTGTAACTTGGACCCAGGAATATCTCTTGATGGTATTAAGGTTGATCGTTAGAATGCTGGAACCGGAAGTGATCTTTTAGAGACCCTGTTCCTTGTTCAAGTGCAGCTGAATTTCCAGAACTTATGTTCTGCACAATTAGGGTAGCTTCTCTGTCCCACAGTGCCCCCTCGTGGTGGAACTGATTGCATGGAGAGGCACTGCCCACTGCAGAGACAGCTAGCCCCTGAGGCAGGGGGATCCTTGGGGTTAGAACAGATAAATCAGAAGTACAAACTGTGCAAGCAGACTCTTGAGACAGTTCTATGTATCGAGGGTTAGAAGAAGGTATGGTAGTGGGATGAGACTGTTTCAAACAGTTTACACGTGTCTTTTGTAAACATGTGCATGGTATGTATGTAAGAATAAATGTATGTATGTAAATGCTTATGTATGTCTCTGCGGTGTGTGTGGAGGCCAGAGGACAACTTCTGGTGTTGCTCCCCAGACACTATCTAAACCTTGCTTTTATGAGACAGTGGCCTGGAGCTCAGTATCGAGGTTAGGTTGTTGACGCATAAGCCTGGGAGTTCCCCCTGTCTCTGTCTCCCTAGCATTGGGATTGCAAGAGGAGCCAGCATACCCAGCTCTCTCTATATATATTTAATGTGTGCTCTGGGGCTCACACTCTGTTCCTTAAGTTTGCAAAACAAGTACTTTTCAACCTGAGCTCTCTCCCAGCTTTTGTTTGTTTGCTATTGAGACCTTCTTTATCCATAGCCTAAGCTGGCTTGGAAGTCACTGTGTAGTTCAGGCAACCCTTGAACTCTCAGTGATAGGGTTATAGGCAGGGATCATGATGCCAACCTAAGGCATTCACTCATTGCACTGGGATGATTGATGTTGCTGTCCTTCAAAGCACAAGTCTGGGCTGGGACTCACTCCAGTCTAGACTCCACAGGGACTGGAGCGAGTTGTGTGACTGCATGTCCCAATCCAGTGTACAGAATGCCCATGTAATCACCAAGGACAGAAAACATTGTTCACTAAAACAGGTCATAGGTCCAGGATGCCAAAGTTGTAATACACACACATAGTAGAGAAATCAAGAAAAGCTTCCCAGAAATGTGATATTATCCACCAGCAGAGGAGGGCAAGAAGATAATTGTTTTTTTAATGAAGTCATGCATGTGCCATGGGATACGTGTGGAGGTCAGAGGACAGCTCTCATGAGTTGGGTTTTCTTCTTCCACCATGTGGGTTTTGGCAGGGTATAACTCAGGTCATCAGGATATACAGCAACCAAGTTTACCCACTGGCCCCAGGAAGGGAATTCTCAAGTGACCAAAGACTTGTGGGAGAAAACTTGCATTGCCACATGGTTAAGATTTTTTAAAAGACTTATAATCCCAGCACTCTGGAGGCAAAGTAGGTGGATCTCTGTGAGTTTGAAACTAGCCTGGTCTATGTAGCAAGTTCCAGAACAGTCAAGCTACACACACACACACACACACACACACACACACACACACACACGTTGCTCAATGAGACCAGAAGAGGACATCCAATCTAAAGCTGCCTGAAGTGTGTGTGGGAAACCCAAAAGATGCTCTTAGCCACTAAGCCACCTCTCCCACCCCAGCAAGGGAAGGCTTTAAGCTCTAAGAAGTACCTCCATGGATCTCTCTGGCTGCTAGAGCATCACCACAGATCTAGTGGCTTAACCAGCACAAGCTCATGTTCTTGATCTTCTGTAGGTCAGACTGCATGGGTCTCACTGATCTAAGATCAGGGTATGAGCATGGCTGATCCCTAGGGGAGAGTCCACCCTCTTGTCTTTTCTAGCTACAGCCCCTCCCTTCTTCAAAGCTTGGGGTGTTGCCTTCCATGGGCTTAATTATGTCTTTACCATTCCCCCTGGGATCCAGCCTGGAAGGTTTGTGTATTCTAAGTATTTATGAGACTCGGGAATGTTTTTTTCTTTTTATTAATTATTTATTGTCACCTAATTAATTAATTAAAAATGTATTATGTTTGTGCATGTGTGTGCGTGCATGCCATGGCTTAAAAAAAGGCTATCTGGGACAGCATGATAGTTCAGTAGGTAAGGTACTTGGTGACAAACCTGACAAGTATTGTTGGAGCACACGTGGTGGAAGGCACACATGCACAAATAAATACATGTGATTTTAAAATGTAAAGGGAGCTCAGAACTCAAGGCCAGCATCAGCTCCGTGAGTTCAGGGTCATCCTGAGCTACCTGAGACTATGTCAAAAAATACTGCTTCGAACGGAAGCAATGCATACATTTGCTTTATGAGATAACCACTTCAGTTTCTGCTTTTACTAGCCAAGCGCGTCCTGACTGGTGGCCAAAGTGGCTTAGGTTGTAGAGGGGGCTGGATGATGGGTCAGCTGTGGTAATGAGCCAGCAGAACAAAGTGGAAGTGAGGACTCAACTCTCTTCCTCACACATCTGCAGATGACCAGGGTCGTTATGAGCCCTCCTGGACTTGGGATACGCCTTCAAGAAGAGGTCTGTCCAAAGAGACCCCTACTACAACCAAACCTGGATCCACAGTTACCACTAGCACCAGCGAGAGTCCAGGCCACCCCTCTCCAGCTCCAAGGGCCCGTGCAGACACAGGTGAGGCATAGGCAAAGAGGAGGCCTGGGGACTGACTACATGTTATGGGGTATAGAGATAGAATCCAAGTTCCTAGGGGTAACCTACTTCTTACTTCAAAGACCAAGCAGAGCGATAGCCTTGAACTCACAGACATCCTCCTGCCTCTGCCTCTAAAATGCTGGGGTTAAAAGCATGGGTCACCACACCTGACCAGTTCACTTCTTTTCATTCAGTTTAGAACCCCAGCCCAAGGGATAGATACAGTTGTTCTTCCCTCTTCAATAAAATCTCTCTGTAAATGCCCACATAGACATGTTCAGACCTGTGTCCTATGGGTAATTCCAAATCCTGGCAAGTTGACAGTGAACGTTGATTATCACATAGAGTCTCACTGTGGGTGTTTCCTAGGAATCTTCTCGTATCCCAAAGCTTGTTCATCTTTCTGATTCCCTGAACTCTTTCCCCACTCTGTACTTGTATCCATGGGTGCTCCCCTCATAGGCCACCAGGTGGCGGCAGGGACCTCGCACGCAGCGAGGAGGAGGGGCACTAGGGCCTGGTGAAGTCTGCCGGTGACCCATGATGTCACGGAGATCTTTGCCTTCCCATTGGTCATCTCCCCGACTGACCTCTGACCGATCTGCCCTCTTTTCTCCAACTCCAGGTTCACCAAGGAAGCCAAAACCTGAGCGCCGGCCGCTGCCCACCTCAGCACACACCACCTCATCCCCTGCTTCTTCCGCTTCACCAGAGCCTCCTGGCTCACAGCAGACCTCTGGCTCCCGGCCACAACTCATCCCAGACTCATCTTCAAAGCAGGAGGGGACCTCTAGCCCTCCCAAAACATCTCCACCCACCCCAGGGCTTCCCTTCCCAGCAACCTCTGCCTTGTCCACTCCTGATGCCAGTTTGCTTCCAACTCATACCCCAGAGCATTCAGGCCACCCAACGTCCACCTCCTCTGAAGGGCTAACCTCTGACTCTTCCATGCTATCAGAAGTGAGCAGCCTTTCCCCTACCTCAGAGCTGACCCCAGGATCTGACACAACACCAGGCCTTGGCACAGCACCTGAAATAACCCCAGAAAGTTCTGACTCTTCAGACCTCCTCACAAGCTTCAGGACCCCCACACAGCCATTCACAGCCTCTCACCCCACCAGCACCCCTCACCCCACCACCATCCCTCAACTCAACACCACAACTCCCTACTCTACCATGACCCCTCACCCTACCACAAACCCTCAGCATCCCAGGAGCCCTCACCCTACCACAAGTCCTCAACCTCCCATCAACACTCACCCTTCCCCTCACCAATACTCACCAACCCCTGCCACCTCTACAGAGTCCCTTCCATACCCTCTAGAAACAGAGTTATCCTCTCCCACTTCACAACTGAGGGGCAAGCCTAGCCTACAGCCAGAGCTGACCTTGGTGGAAGCTACGCCCACAGACACATCCCAGATGCAGAACCTAGAGCTCTTTCTAGCGTCAGAGTCTGTCCCCTCCAGGCCCTCTCCAGCCCCAAGCATAGACCCACTATCTACAGAAGTCTTCAAATCACCCAGAAGCCAGACCTTACACTCAGCTCCAGACCCCATGGTGACTCCTGACCTTCCCATCTCCTCTGTGGCACACCCATCAGACCAACCTTCTCCAGACCACCTCACTCAAGGGCCAACCCTTAATCATAACCCAGGTCCATTTGGGCCATGTGTGTCCCCAGTGCCACCTGTAAGGGTCATGGCTTGTGAGCCACCTGCCTTGGTAGAGCTGGTGGCTGCTGTGAGGGAGGTGGGTGACCAGCTGCAGAAGCTGACCTGGGCCCTGGAGCAGGACCGGCAGGAGCGCCAGGTCCTGGGGCTGGGCCTAGTCCAGTTGGTAGAGGCAGCCCAGGGGTTGGGGCAGATGAGTGAGACTGTAAAGAGGCTAGCAGAGGTGGCCTGGCCCCCCAGCACACCTGTGCCCATGACCACCACCACAGAGGAGGAGGAGAGGCCTCTGAGGGGAGATGTGTGACCCACTCTGAAATTCGAGGGGCTCAAGATACTCTTAAACAAACAAAAGCCAAAGTATCTACAATCAAAGTGTGGGTGTTGTTACTGGGCAGCAGGGGACTCTGGAGGGACAGAATTACAAAGCTGATTCTAACTCGTCAGTGCCACCTGTGATAGAGATGGTGATAATGCTGAACATGATGGTGAGACGATGGGAGTGGATGGCCGTGTGCTCATGGTGTTGATGGTGATGGTAATGGCGGGTGGTGACAGTGGTGTTGATCAGGATGATGGTTAGTGACAGGATGGTGCTAATGGTGAAGGCCACAGTGGTGATGGTGCTTGAGATGATCACGATGCTGCGATGGTGGCTGGCGGTCATGGTGATCATGGTGATGGGATGATGGCAGTGATGCTGTGATGACGGCAGTAGCGATGAGTGTGATGACAAAGACAGTGTGGTGGTGTTGGTGGTATAATGATGGAGAAGGTAAGCTGGGCAGTGGTGGCACACGCCTTTAATCCCAGCACTTGGGAGGCAGAGGCAGGTGGATTTCTGAGTTCGAGGCCAGCCTGGTCTACAGAGTGAGTTCCAGGACAGCCAGGGCTACACAGAGAAACCCTGTCTCGAAAAACAAAAAACAAAACAAAACAAAAGAAAACAAAAAAAAAGATGGAGATGGTGATCCTGGCATTATTGATGAACGCCATGATTGCGTGTTGGTGGTGGTGTTCATTGTGGAGGTTATGATGATGGTTAAGGTAATTTTGTGGTCACTGTGGGATGGCATTGAATTGATTACAGTGGTGATGGTATTGGTGGTGAAGTGCTGAGGATGAAGGCAGTGAGTGTGATGGCAGCAGTGATGGTGTGATGGTAGTAATGGTGGTGATGGCGATGATGGTGATGATGGTGGCGATGTGGAGGTGATGTTGATAATGACAGGGACATGATGACACTGACATGCTAGCAATGCTGGTGTCAATGGTGATCACTATGACAGTCCTGATATTGATGAATCTGTGGAGGCAGGAAGCTGTCTCAGCCATGGTGTGCCCCAGCTTTAAGGACAGAGCACACAGTTCATGAGTCTGAATGGGTGGGATAGCATCATCGTCGCACAGACAAGCACTTACAGGGTGTGTCTATATCGGACTCCGTAGGCAGCTATTCTCATCCTTCCTAAGTGCCGCGACCACTTGATACTCATGTTGCCGTGACCCCCCCCCAACCATAAATTTATTTCTGTTAGTACTTCATTAGCAGTAATTCTGTTACTAGTACAAATCGTAATATAAACATCTGATATGTGGGATGGTCTTAAGTGACCCCTGTGAAAGGTGACCCACAGGTTGAGAACCACTGGTTTAGAGGCTCTGCAGCCGGCTGTCATTCCATCTCCGTTAACACTGACTGGGGAGAGTACTGTTACCACAGCTCAGCAGAGGAGGAGATGCGCTCTCAGCCTGGACGCCAGGGTGGAGCCCTTGCTAGGGGTAGTCCTGAGCCAGCTACTGAGCCTCTTAGTCTCCGTTCCCCACCTATAAACGGGGATAATAATAGTGTATGCCTCATGGGCATGTGGAGATGACTGGATGGGAACATTGTATTTCTGAGCGTGCTTAGGCTCTGCAGTGTACATGAGTGAGAGTGACTGATCTGTTATCCCTATGTTGTGCCCCAGTCCATGCAGCAGCCTTGATTGGCAACCCAAGCCTGTCTCCTCTAGACCCTTTTGAGAGAAGGTTCCATGCATGTAGCCCAATCTGGCATTCCATTCAGTGTGCCATAGACGCCCACGAGCTCCCGACCTTCTCACCTGTTATCTCCCGAGTGCTGGGATTGAATATGTACGGTATCACACCTGGTTCTATGCACCGTTGAGGGTTAAACCTAAGGCTTCCTGTATGCTGGGCAAGCATTCTACCAACTGAACTTCATTTCTGGCTCAGATAGGATTATGTGGCCACATTGAACCAACTGGGCTTGCGCATAGTCTCGCAGCCTGTATACCTCTGGGAACTTTTGTTCATTTTTCAGAGCCTCAGCTTTCTCCTCTGTAAAATAGTAATAGTAATCACACTAAGCCTACAGAATGAGGATTAGCATTGAGTTAGTTCATATACAGGCAGAGATGACAGGTGGTACATACCCACTTATGAAGACTGAGCCCAGGGCTAGTGGAATGGCTCAGTGGGTAGACACTTGCTATGTAAGTTCTGATGATCTGAGTTTGGTGCCTGGAACCTAAATAACAAAAGAAGAGAGCCAACTCTCCTCACAAGTCTTTTGTTTTGTTTTGTTTTTGTTTTTGTTTTTTCGAGACAGGGTTTCTCTGTATAGCCCTGGCTGTCCTGGAACTCACTCTGTAGACCAGGCTGGCCTCGAACTCAGAAATCCACCTGCCTCTGCCTCCCAAGTGCTGGGATTAAAGGCATGTGTCACCACTGCCCAGCGAGAGCCAACTCTCATAAGTTGTTCCCTAACCTCTATTTGCACCCCCAATAAACTTAATGAATTAATGAAAAAAAAAAAAACCTTAAAACCAGAAGCGATCCCAGACAACACTAACTTTGCCTCTCTGTGACTAACATGTGAACTCTGTGTGTGTGTGACACACACACACACACACAGAGAGGGAGAGAGAGAGAGCTCGCCCTCCAGAGTACTGTGATTTCAGGCATGCACCACCTGAAGTCTACCTCCTATCCACACCTCTACAGCCCTGCAAGGGAGGAGTCTTGGACTGCATTGCAGAAAGGACTCAGGGCCCTCTAGCCCATCTTCCAATCCACACAGTAGAGCTGCAACCCAGCCCTGGAAAAATTAGGGACATGCCCCTTCTTTGACCTCATCCTGGACTTCCAGATAAGGACTTTTATGACTCCCCCTATCTTAGTGACCTGAGCAGGTGCCTTCCTATCTCTGCACCTCTTCTTACTGGTCTGAAAATTGAGGACCAGCTTGGAAGACACTCCACCCCTCAGACTCCAGTTCTGACCCCTGAAACTGTGGCCAGGAAACCAGTCCCTCCTCCTCTTCCCAGCTCACGACTCAGAGGTCACTGAAGGTGATGGAGCCTGGCGCCCCTGCACTCCTGCAAAGGCCAGTAGAGTCCAGTTACTGATTCAGGCAGGGAGTGGGATAATGCCCAGGGGTCTTAATAGATGGACACTTTGGTCCCGCCAACAGGCCAAGGCATATGCAGGGAACTCTCTGGTCCTCAGATCCCATTAAGCCAAAGACTTAAATAACTACTGAGAGCTAAACTTGGGAGGGTAGGGCTTCTGCTGCCTTCTCCTTCCTGTCCTGGCTCATTAGAGTGTCATAGAGCAGTACCCCAGATTGGAAAAACAGTCGTCTCTATCCCTGGTTGGGATTGGGTGGACCCTAGCTACAGGTCATCTCTCAGAATGTGCCAGAGAGCCCAGCTTGGGGGACACTCTTTGGCTTTTCTGCAAACCAGAGGTGTGTGGGTGTGTGATGGGTGTTCTAGCCCAAGGTCTCTCTACCCCCAGATACCTTCTGCCAGCCCCAAACAAACGGGTACCTAATTACTCAGTCATCCTATCCCTTTTTGGCTGAGCAGCTAAGCCCAAACATCTGGCTCCAGGGCCCACAGCCAGGATGGGTAGCCAACCCCACCCGCTGCTGGCCCTGACCCTCGACACCTCCCTCAGGACAGCTGAGCTCTGTGTCTCCTTGCCAGCTTGCAACAAGCCCAGAACAGTAGCTGCATAGGACTAGCAAGCTCAACGGGTGTAGATAAACTACAAACTTGAGCTCCATTAAACACACACACTCACACACACACATATCACAGCATATACCACGCACACACACACACACATCAAAACATACATCATGGGCTGGTGAGATGGCTCAGTCGGTAAGAGCATTGACTGCTCTTCCGAAAGTTCAAATCCCAGCAACCACATGGTGGTTCACAACCACCCGTAGTGAGATCTGATACCCTCTTCTGGTGTGTCTGAAGACAGCTATAGTGTACTTAAATAAATCTTTGGGCCGGAATGAGCAGGGACTGAGCGAGCAGGGCAGAACAGAGTGAACAGGATTGACTGGAGCGAACAGAGGTCCTAAAAATTCAATTCCCAACAACCACATGAAGGCTCACAACCATCTGTACAGCTACAGTGTACTCACATACATTAAATAAATAAATAAATCTTTAAAAAACCATACATCACACACATTAAAACACCACACACACACACACACACACACACACACATATCAAAACATATACCACACACACACACACACACACAGTAGGAGCAAAGACAATATCTTCCATCAGATAAAGCAAGAGGTGTATCTGTCATGATCCACCTGGGATATGACTATTGACAGAGAAAACTCTAAAGAATGGATCGGATAAATCATGGTGCTAGGAAACCTATCCAGAACACTGAATCTGTACTGCAACACCACACCCTGAACTGCAGCAAGAAACACCCAGCATCGACTCCTCAGAGGTCGGTCAGGAACCCACTGCCAAGACCTGTCCAAAACCCCCACGTCTTGGCACAGGTAGTTAAAATTTGTTACCTGGGGCTGAGGATGTAGCTCTGTTGGTAGAGTGCTTGCCTAGCATACACAAGGCCCTGGGTTTGATCCCCCACACCGTATAAAGTGGGTTTAGTGGATGTATGCCTTTAATCTCAGGCCTAGGGAGACAGGAAGAAAAATTATTGAAGGTAATTCTTGGCTGCATAGGAAGTTTGAAGTCAACCTGGCCTATAAGAGGCTGTCCTCAAAATAAACCAAACAAGCAAACAAACAAACAAATAAAAACTAAAAAAGAAACAAACAAAAACTTTCCCTGTGAGAAGGGCTGCTGGGCTTTTTGTCTCTCTGTACTAGGCTGTGAGTTTTGACTCTCTTTCAAGAGGGCATGGGTAGTGGGCAGTTGTTGTTAAAAAAAAAAAGTTACTGGTAGGTGGCATACACCTTTAATGCCAGAACCAGGTAGATCTCCCAGGCCTACATAGTAAGACCTTGTCTCAAAGGGGTGGGGGGGCAGAGAGACAGAGACAGAGAGACAGAGAGAAAACCTGACCTTCAACCCACAGAGGCCCACTTGGCCAGATTGCATGTGTTTTGCCTGCAGGTACGTCTGTATTCTGTGGGTGTGCCTGCTGCCAGAAGAAGGAAGGCATGAGATACCCTGGAACAGGAGTTATGGGTGGTTGTGAGTGACCACATGGGTTCTGAAGCTGGGTCCTCTGCAAGGACAGCAAATGTTCCCAACTGCTGGGCTACTTCTCCAGCCTCCTGGCTGAGAGCATGTTAAGATAGCTGCAGTCCTGACCGTGATCTAACCTAAGCATGTGTCCTGCCCACACCATCCCCAGAAGTGGAAATCCATGGCTCTTTGCGATCTCTGTTGCCCCAGGACCTCAGCTATTACCTCACCAGCTCCTTTCTGACTACAGGCTGTCTATTCTAGATACTTCTTGTGGATGCAGTTACCACCTGTGGTCCCCTGTAGCTGCTTCTTTGACAGTTCAAGGTGCCTCTGTGACGCTCCAGATGATGTGTGCCCCATTCATTCCTCCACCGGACCTGGTAGTACTGGGAGTATCTCAGGCACAGATGAGCCACACGGAGTTCATGCAGTGGTTCGTCAGATGTTTGACTTGTTTTCACTCTCTCGTAACATTGCTGTGACCATGTGTGTGCATAGAAGTGAGGAGCCAGCAGTCTGTGCCTGGTACCTTCTTCAATCATTTTCCACTTTTATTTTATATAAAAAAAACTGATTTCACCCCTGTATATAATGAATCTTGGTCATTTTCATTCCGTTTTCCTCCTTCACGCCCCTCCCCTTCTGCCGGAGCCTTTCTTCCCAGCTGGTTTTCTTATTTTCATGTTTGTTTTTAAATTTCTCACTGAGTTTAATTGTGGCTGCTTGCAATGCTGAAGATGACACTTCCCCTTCCCTCCTCTCAACAATTAACTACCAGGAGCCATTCTGAGGGGAGTGGGGGGCTCAAGAGCCTCTCTCCATTATCCATCCACGATGGGCCCAACCTGGTGCAGATAACCACTCCTGAGTGGGGTATGGCAGCCATGTCATATCTGGACATCCAGAAAGCCGAGTCACATCACATCTGGACAGCAGTGTCTCATAGTACTCCTCCCCATCTTCCCATTCTTACCATCTTTCTTTCAAGTTGGACAGGGTGATTAAGATGTCCAACTGAGGGCTGAACACTCAGACTCTTGCTCTCAGTCAGCACTTTGACCAACTGGGTTTCTCTGTTAACTACCATCCACTACAAAAATCCACCTGATTCCCCCCCCCCCCAACACACACACACCACAAGGTTACTCTGTGTAGCCCTAGCTGTCCTGGATCATTCGATAAATCAGGCTGGCCTTGAACTCAGATCTATCGGCCTCTGCCTCCTGAGTGCTGGGATTAAAGGCATGCCCTGCCACCACCTGGTTTACCTGTTTTTGTTTTTGTTTTTGTTTGGGAGGGTTTCTGTGGCTTTTATTTTTGCATGTAAACCACTGGGGGAGTCTTGACCTTCAGCACCCTAGAGATTACACTGGAGTTCTGAGGGTTCCAGACACTAGCTAGGAAGTCCGGTGACAGAAACAATGATTCAGACCAATCACCTGATTACAAAGCTGGGGTCTCCAGCAGGGTTCCTTGGTGGTCAGGTGTGAATGTCTAAGGAAGCAGTGACATGGGAGGGACAAGCACTGGGCTAGCCTTGAGCCACCTAGATGACATCAGGGACAAAGGACCTAAGCAGCTGGTGGCTCCAGGAATCTCCAGTCCATGTTTTACTTGGCCAGGGGGTTCCTGAAGGACCTGCCAGCAAACTTGGCTTTGCTGCTCAGCTCTTCCTCGATTCTAAGGCTCTGATTGTACCCGGCCAGGCGCTCAGATTGGCAAGGGGCACCAGTCTTGATCTGCCTAGTGCAGAGTCCCACCACCAGGTCGGCGATGAAAGTGTGCTCAATGGAGATCAGTGGGACACCATGATGCCCCAACTGTTGGACTGGGTCAGCCTACAGGCCTGTAGAGACTTGGTCACAGAGCCGATCTGGTTCACTTTGAGCAGAAGGCAGTTGCAGGACTACTCCCCTGCAGCCTTGTCAGTCTGCTTAGGATGACCACTATGAGGTCATCCCCCATCATGTGGATGCCTGCACTACTGGAAACTTTTTGAAACAGTCTCTCACGAACCCTGGAGTTCACCAAGGGGTTGTCTAGGAGATCCCTCTGCTGCCACTCCCCTAGCCCTGTAATTGAAGGCGCCTTCTGGCTGCACATGGCTGTCCCCATGGGTGCTGAGGACCTGGACTCTGGTTTTTATGCAGGCTGAGCCATCTTCTCTGTACCCAGTGTGGCCTTTGTCTTGTCCTTGTTTCCTGGGCATGTACCTAGAAGTGGAATTGCTGGGTCTGGTGTAGCTCCTTGGTGGAAGTTACATATATATGATATGTGTATGTGTGTGTGTATATGTTGCACACACACGTGGCACTACACATGTATGCAGAGGTCAGGGGACAACTTGAGTGTGTTGGTTTTCTCCTTTCACCACGAGGGATGGAACTCATCATCAGGCTTGGCAGCAAGCACTTTTATTCACTGATCCCTCTTACGCCACAGCCCCAGCTGATGGTAAAAGCCTGCTGCAGTGTGTGAAGGGCCCAGTTTCTCACACCCCCACTGCTCTGTCCCTTAAAGGAGGCCGTGCTCCCAGGTCTGAAGTGTTTATTGTTTCAGTTCCTGTCCTTACCGACTCAGGGAGGGGTGAACACCTCGGCAACATAGCTGTACTCATCTCCACCTCACACTTAAGCAGCCCCCCATTTCCCTCCCAAGCTGAGTTCACACATGCCTATGCGTATCCACGTACACCTGCCATCTTCACACACGCTTGCACACCTACTCTCTTGTTCATACCCTCGCTCACCCAACTAACTGCCCCTTGCATTTGTACTCTTAGATACACCACACTAGCCTGCACGACTTGTGTCCACAACTCGTAAGTGCTTGCACACTCAAACTCACATTCACTCCCATGTACCTGCACCTATGTTTATACCTGTGGACACACCTGCACACTCACATTCACAACTAACCACCCTGACCCTCACACACATTTTTGTGATCCTGCACACACAACATGGACTCTTGCGTGAACACACACAACATACTCATGTCCACACTCATTCACGCTTACACATGTACAAACATGTTCATCTTCATGTCTATTTCACATTTCATGTTCACGCTTCGGTTTGTGTGCATACTCGTGTTCACACACACCTTTGAGCATGTGACCACAATAACCCTAGTACTCACTTCTGCTCCAACACATGTACACTCATGTAACAAACCCATGCTCACACCCACACACTCACATCTATACTTTTGTTCACACTTACCTGGATAGATAATATTCACCCTCACTGTGAACACGCCTGTATTCACTCTTGCACATACAACCTTTCATGTTCACACCCACCCTTACATTCATGTGCATACTTCATGTTCACACATATTTATGCTCTTGCACACAGTGAACATTCTTAAATGAATCACTTCATACACTCTTGTCCACACTCCTGCACACATAAGCAGTCTTTTCATTCCCATCCACACTTCATATTTGCACTTATTTTCACACCACTCAGTTCACTCTTGTACATGTGCACACTCAGATTCACACCCACCCTCATACACAACTACACTGAAAATCTCATTAGCCCTAGCAATAACCTCCATGCATACATGTGTACACTCATGCCCTTGTACTCCCATTCATTCCCACATCTATACTAGTGCACACTCAAATTCATACCTGCCCACATGGTTTGTGTTCACACTCACTTCCTCACACTCATGCTCACCTCTGAATGCACAAATACTATCATATTCATATGTACACTCAATCTTACACCCCACACTTCAGATTCTTCACATTTCTGCATTTGCACCCACCCTTGCACACTCAGATAACCACGATTATGATCACGCTAGTCCTGGCACCTCCACATTCACTCATGCACACTTGTGTCCATATGCTCATACTCACATGTACTCATGTCCACACTTGTGCACTTGTTTGCACCTACTCACACATTTCGTATCACACTCACTTTCGCAGTCATGTCGACTCCTGCACACACTAGCACAATCTCATAGTCACACCCACACTCACACCCTGCTCTTAATGTTCACACTCACACACATTAACTTCTGCATGGATGCACACTCCCACAATCTCTTCTACCTCACAGACTCCTGCGACCACTCTTGCACACTCGTGTGTCACACCCCCACACACTCACTCACAAACCTATTCTCAATTTCTTCCACATTCTTGTGGCTATGGCCACATATGCGCTCTCACACTTATCCACAGCCCTCCTCTCATACCTCTATGGCTCAACAGTGAGGCTGCTTCTGGGATTTGAATTCCAGCTCTACTACTGGCAGGTGTGTGAGCTCTGACTGGTTTGTGGCTGCTATGCAGCACCACAGCCTGAAAGGTGAAGTGTGGAACATCCCAGGGACCCCTTTGGCATGCTAAGAAGGAGGAGTCTGTGAGCAGGTGGGTGTCCTTGGTGTGAAATGGTGCTGTTAGCATTGTTAATTAATGTTGTCCTTCCCCTTGGACCCTCCTTCTGTCCTCCCCTGCTGCTCAGCTTGGTGCCTTGTCATCGTCACCTTCCAGCTAATCCTCAGCTGCCACCACCAATTAACAAATGCACAGGTGCCCCTGCACCCCAGCACCAGTCTCCAGTCCCCACTTACCCAACGACACTCTCATCCTGGGCACCTCCAGTTTTTATAGGACACATTCTTGGCCTAATTGCTCGTGCTATTTTAGATCCACGGAGGAGGTGGCAGGACGTCTTGACACAGCTCACTCCCTTTGCTGTCCCCATCTATTCTTTCTAAAGAGCCTCTACTCTCAGGCGTCCCACTGGCTGCCCAGGATAGCAACTGTCCTACTGCTTTGGCTGGGACCCAGAGTCCAAGGGTCCTTAGGGTCATTTCACACATAGACACACATGGTCTGCCAGCCCCCGACCAGGCAGCACCTCGTAGCCACAGCAGGGGCACTGAGGGTGTGTGCAGGGGGCTTGGGAGCCAGTGACACATGATCCATTCCTGAGTTGTAGCCTTGGTCTGGGCCTGTAGCCAAACAGGGCACAGAGAGGAAGAGAGAGTGTTTGCAAACAAGGCGGATGCCAGGAAGGGGCTAGGATGGAGGGGAAGGTGAGAAGGAGAGAGGAGCCAGATGGATGAGGACTGGCTGGGGCTCCTGTCTGACCTTCCTTGCCCAGCCATGCTGATACAAGTGTGTGCACCTGGGCACACACATGCATGCACACATACACATGCATGCTTGTGCACGAGTTGAGATCTCTCAGACATACACAGGCTCAAACACTCAGACACAATATACACAAAATAAATATTATCTCCCACAAAGCGCCATGAGTAGCTTTGTTTTTTTGAGACCGGGTCTTTCTCTGGGACCTAGGACTCAAAGATGAGGCTAAGTTGGAAGGCCAGGGAACCTCAGAGGCCTGCCTGTCTCTTCATCCTTAGTGTAATGATTTTTTTAAAGGATTGCCCTTAAAATTGTTCGAACTTGAATCTCCATGCTTTCATGGCTAGCACTTCACCAACCGAACATGTTCCCAACTGTGTTTTTCATGACATTGGTACCACACAAACTCTGATTAGGTATAATAAAGACGATTCTTAGAAATCTGCAGCTGCTGGGACTGGGGATGTGGCTCCGTTGGTGGAGTGTGTGTTTAGCCACACACAAAGCCCAGAGTTTGAGTCCTAGCACTGGATAAACCCAGCATGCCTGTAATCCCAACCCTGAGGAAGTGGAGACAGGAGGATAAGGAGTTCAAGATCATTTTCAGCTACACAGAAACTTTGATGGCAGCTTGTCCTATGTGAATCATGTCAAAAAAAAGAAAGGAAGGAAGGAAGGAAGGAAGAAAGAAAGAAAGAAAGAAAGAAAGAAAAGAAAAGAAGAGAAAAGAAGGGAATGGAGAGATACCTCAGTAGTTAAGAGCACCCACTGCTCTTCCAGGAGACCCAGGTTCATTTCCTGGCACCCACATGGCAGCTCACAACTGAGTGTAACTCCAGTTCCAAGGGATTCGACACCCTCACACAGACATATAGGAAGGCAAAACAAATGCACATGAAATTTAAAAAAAAATTTTTTTAAATGAGGAGTTTGGTAGTGCATGCCTTTAATCCCTGCATTGGGAGGAAGAGGCAGGAAGATCTTTGAATTTGAGGCTACCCTGGTCTCCATAGTGAGTTCCTGGCCGGCCTTTGTGTTATAGAAACTAAAACAAAACAAAAATGTGAAAACTGAGATGGCTCAGTAGGTAAAGGCACCTGACCTGCCTCTAAGTCTGTCAACAGGACAGAACCAACTTCTGCAGCAAGTAGTCCTCTGTCTCTACAGGCATGTGGTAGCATGAACATATAATGATTAATTATCTTTAAAATTTAAAAATTGGCTAGGCAGTGGTGGCACATGCCTCTAATCCCAGCACTTGGGAGGCAGAGGCAGGCTGATTTCTGAGTTCGAGGCCAGCCTGGTCTACAGAGTGAGTTCCAGGACAGCCAGGGCTATACAGAGAAACCCTGTCTCGAAAAAACAAAAAACAAAAAACAAAAAACAAACAAACAAAAAAGGGGCCCAATAGGGGTCCTTACCCAAGCACCACTTGGCCCTTCGACTTCTCTGTCTCTGTCTCTATGATGTCTCTGTCTTTGCTTCATGCCCCTCCCACTCCTCCCCAAATGAATAGAGTCACAGCACAAGATTCAGTTGCCAGGGGAACTTTATTTGCAGAGAGCAGCTGGGGTAAGCATACCTCACTCAGAGGGTGGTGTCCCAGCCTGCAGGAGCAACAAGAATCAGAGCAGATTTGAGTGGAGTGAAGCCACATGAGAGAAGATGGAATGAGAGAGCCAGGAGGACAGTGACAAAGAGTGTGAGAGGCCCACGTGGTGGGAGCAATGGTGACCAGATGCGTCTACTCATTTGGCTGCTGCTGCAGGCCGGGAATCGCACAGAGATGTAGGGTCAGATCTTCAGGGGCCAAAACCCACCCTTTGGGAGCTCAGAAAATAAGCAAACAGTTAGTGAAGGACACATCATGGAAGTAAATAGAAGAAACATATAGTACAGAGAGCCCTAGGATTGTGAGGTTCACAGCAGGTGGCCATTATGCCTGGGTTTGTCGGGAAGGCTGGCTGAGGTGGGTGGGGTGGTGCAGAGCTATGCTGGACAGCCGAGCATGGAGCATGCCTGCTATTCCAGGACTCAGGAAACTGAGGCAGGAGGATCCAGAGTTATATAGACCAGAGCCAACATGATGGCTCCTGTAGCTAAAGGCACTTGAAGGCTTACAAGAATTCAGTTCCATGGCTGGGCTCCAAAGTGGAAGGAAAGAGCTGACTCCTAAAAGTCCTTTGATTTACACACAGCTTTACACACACACACACACACACACACACACACACACACACACCATATACACACATATGGTGTAATAGATTCATGTATATACATGCATACATACACACATGCATGCACACATACACACACAAACACATATATGTGCATACACACACACACATATATGCATGCATACTTAAACACACATGCACACATTCACAAATACACACAGCATAAAGGAGGGGCACAGACAACACACAGGACAGGTATAAGATAGATCAAAGACAGAGACGCGGCCACAGCCAGGTAGCTCAGGCTAAGCAGATCTCAGCATGCGGGTTGCTTCCCCTCTGCAGCCTCCTGTCCTCCTCTCCACCCATCTTCTCTCAGCTCCTTTGCCAATTCCTCAGCTTCCCCCTCCCTCTGCTTCCAGGGTTGGCCTAGATAGCTCTCGATGGAGCTCACAGGGGTCCGCTTCCGGGGGTGAGGATCTAGCAGCCCCCATAGGAGAGTGTCTGCTGCAGGTGACAGGCTATACCACGGCTGTGGCCGGTCTTGGGGCTGGCCAGAAGCCTGCCAGATGAGAAAGTCCTCAAAGAAAGGATCAACCTCCACCAGGGGCTGGTCCCAGGGGAAGTAGCCAGTAAGAAGGCAGAAGATCAGGACCCCCAGAGCCCAAGCATCCAGGGAAGGTTGGATGGGTAGTCCCTCGGGGAGGGGTGGTGGGGCACAGAGCTCAGGGGCAGTGTAAGGGATAGGTGGCCCAGTAAGTCGGAGTAGGGTCCCTCGGGGCCGTGTGTGGCCAAAGTCTGTCAGCTTGACACGCTGGCAGGCTGGGTCACACACCAGCACATTCTCTGGCTTCAAGTCCCGGTACACCAGGCCATGGGAGTGAATGTGCTCCAGGGCAGAGGCCAGTTGGGCTGCACAGCGCTGGGCTGCTGGCTGTGGGAGACCCACCTGCAGGGGGAGAGATGGTGAATGTACACTACTTCCCCCAGCTGTTGAGGGAAAATGCAAAGGTAGGGTTTCAACCCCGTGTCGTGTGCAGATGCTATGGGGTGTGTGGTGGGGGAGGAAAGTTGTAAAGGCCAGCAAACACGTCACACCAGTGAGGCCTGTGGGGCCTGCCTCGTGATTTGGTGAGGCCTTTGTGCAAGCCTGTGAGACTTGTGACCCTCGTGAGGGCTCGTGGGATCTGGTGAGGGTTGTGACCCTTGGGAGGCCTACTTTAAGCCTATGAGGCCTGTGAGCCATGAGAAGCCTCCTGTGAACTTCTGAGGCTTAGAAGCCTGCGGATCCCTTGAGAATGTAATGCCTATGAGGCTTAGTATAAACCTCTGAAATCTTGTGTGGATATTAGTGTTAGCTTGTGTGGGTGTGAGGCCCATGAACCTGTGAAGCCTATGAGGCCTGGTGTGAGCCTGTCAGGTGTGAACTACCAAGGTTTTTGTGCGGCCTAGTGTGTGTCTGTGAGGATGTGAGCCTGTGAGGTCTATGAGGTCCAGGGTGAACCTGAATGGCCTAGGATTCTCTGAGGCCTGGTGCAAGCCTGTCAGGCCTTTGAGAACTTCAGGCCTGTGAGGTCTAGTGTGAGTTTGTGAAGCCTACTTGAAACTGTGAGTCTTGTGAGTTTATGAACCTTTGAGTCCTAATATGAGCTGTGAGGCGAGTCCTATGAGCTTGTTGAGCCCACTGATGGGGGGTGGGGGGTGATGAGTCTGTGAGCCTGTGAGACATAGTGTGAACCGTGAGGCCTGTGAACTTCTGAGGTCCCTGAGGTCTAGTATGAGCCTACAAGTCCCATGAGCTTGTAAGAATGCTGAGGCCTAGCATGAGCATCTGGTGTGACCTGGAAGGATCTGTGAGGCCTAGTATGAACTGATGGATCCAAGAGAGCTCATGAAGCCTGTTAACTCCCATAGAGAAGACTATGAGCTTGTGAGTGTTGGTTAATCTCAATAGGACATAGTCAACGAAATTCAGAGTGACCCAACAAATCCAGTGTGGCCTAACATAGTAAACATGATTCCTGTGGTCCATGCTGTTTGGAGCTTCCCGTAAATGCTGGTAAGGCACACGAAGGCATGCTCAGGGCCTACCTACCCACCTTAGGCTGGATGAAGGTGATGAGGTCCCCATGGAGAACAGGTTCTGTCAGGAAGCTGTAGGAATTGGCTGACTCAATGCCAATGCCATAGGCTGCCACGATGGCCGAATGCGTGCCAAGTGAGAGGCCCACGCAGAACTCATACAGGAAGCTACGGAGGGAGGTGGATTGCTTCGGGAGCTGCTTCAGCGCCAGGGGTGTTCCTGGGAGGGGGGAGGGGCAGATGTAACAAGGATGGATATCAGAGGTGAGTAAGAGTTTAGGTCACTGGGACCAGCTTTCTCCATCGCTGTGCTGGCCTTTTGGATGGAATCTGTTTGCCAAATGCTTTCTTGTCCCCCAACCCCTGCCTCCCTTCCTACTCTAATAGCACAGCCTTTGCTGATGCTCCAGCGACGCTGTTTGACTTTCATGATGACAATCCCATGAGGGAGGACTTTTTTTTCTCTTTTTCTGAGCTAGGGTCTCATCTCCCCCAGCCTCCCAGTAGTATATCTGAGAATGACCTTGGCCTCCCGATCTTCCTCACAGGGTGGGATTACAGGTATGGACCACCATGGCTGGCACAAAGATGTGTTTGAGGCAACTGGGGGAAATATGCTAAGTACAGGACAATGGGTACAGTCAGGGAGTCGTGATCCTACCCCATGTAAAAATGACTTCCTAGGTTACAAAGTCCTCCAAGGCGGAAACTTCGACTACTAGTTTTGTTTGCTTTAATTAATTTTTGGTGTTTTCGAGACAGGGTTTCTCTTGGCACTTGCTCTGTAGACCAGATCTCAAACTCAGAGACCTGCCTGCCTCTGCTTCCTGAGTGCTGGGATTAAAGGCGTGCACCACCACCGCCTGGCAAAAGAAGCACCCCTAGCTGCAGAACCATCTCAGAGCCATCACCCCACTTTCCTCCTTTTGTCTCCAGTTTTATTTTGTGTGCATGGAATGCTTCCCTACATGTATGTATGTGCACCATTTATTGTGCCCGGTGTCACAGAAGTCAGAAGAAGGCATTGGATACTACGGAATTGGACTTAAAGATGGTTGTGGGCCATCTTGTGGTGCCAGAATTAGAACTTGGGTCCTCTGCAAAAGCAACAAGTGCTTTAACTACTATGCCATCTCTTTAGCCTGAGAGAGAGAGGGGGGGGGGAGAGAGGGAGGGAGGAAGGGGGGGGAGGGAGGGAGGGAGAGAGAGTGTTAATGTAGAGATCACAAGACAACTTTGTAGAGTCAGTTTTCCCCTTCTACCTTTATGTGGGTTCCAGGGATTCAACTTGGATGGGACAACTTTTGAGGCAAGTGCCTTTACCTGCTGAGCCATTTCAATGGTCTGTGGGTGATCTCTCTCTCTCAAGCTAGAGAGATGGCACAGTAGTTAAAAGCATTTGTTGCTCTTGCAGAAGACACAAGTTCTATTTCTGGTACCCACAAGGTGGCTCACAACCACCTACAACTCCAATTCTGTGGGTTCCAATGCCACCTTCTGACTTCTGTGGGCCCCAGGCATACTACATGATGCACATACGTATGTGTAGGCAAAACACTCTTGCCTCTGCTTCGTGATTGCTGGAATAGCCAGCATTCACCCAGCAGGATGCTGAAATTTGATGAGGTGTTTTTCTTCTTGTTCAGAACTGGGGATTTAACCTTGGGCTTCACATACGCCAGGCCCAAACATTCTACCACTGAGCTACATCTTCAGCCCTGCCCACTCCCCTCTCTTCTGAGACAGTCTCATGCCTTGAAGATTGCTGTCTTCCACTTGAGTCCTCAAGGATCCTGACTCCTAATCTCTTCTCCTTTGCAAGATCCAGTTAGACTGTGTCAGAGACCACCCAAATTGCCTTATTTTATCTTGCTAAAGCAGTGGTTCTAAGCTTTCCTAATGTTGTGACTGCTTAATACTGTTCCTCATGTTGTGGTGACCCCCCCCCAAGTATAAAATTATTTTCTTTTCTACTTTATAATGGCAACTTTGCTACTGTTATGAACCATAATGTAAATATCTGTGGTTTCTGATGGTCTTAGGTGACCTCCGGCTCCATCCCTCAGACTGCATAGGCTGGACCTGGTGGTGCATGCCTATAACCACAGCACTCACCGGAGGCAGGGGCAAGGTGATCAGGAGTTTAAGGCCAGCCTCAGATACAGAGCCATTTTGAGACCGTCATGGGCTGCACGGAACCCTGTCTGAAAAAAAAAAATTGAGAAAGAAAGACAGGAAAGAATTAAAAAAGGAAAGGCTGGAGAGATGGCTCAGGGTAGAGAGCAGTGGCTGCTCTTCCAGAGAACTCAGTTTCAGTTCCCAACACCCAACATGGCAGGTAGTTCACAATCATCTGTCACTCCAGTCCCAGGGGATCAGATGTCCTCTTCTGGCCTCTGGGGCACCAGATATGCAAGTGGTGCACAGGTATGAAGACAGGCAAAACACCATACACATAAAATTTTAAAAATGAAAGTACAGTAAAGGCTAGGATAAACAAACAGTAATTGCTACTCTTCCAAAGGACCAGAGTTCAAATCCCAGAACACACCATCCAGCAGCTCCAACCACCTGCAATTCCAGCTTCAGGGGAATTTGTCGCCCTCTTCTGGCCTTTTTGGACACTGAACTCGTGTGCAGGAACTCACCTCCTGCCTCCTGGCCCCATGTAGGCACATAATCAAAAAAATTTTTTTTAATAAAAATTTAAAAAGAAAGAGGAAAAGGTAGATGTTACAGTTGATACAATATTTATACAGTTTGAGGATGGAAAGATGGCTCAGCAGTCAAGAGAACTGGCTACAGATTCAGAGGACCTAGGTTCAATTCCCAGCAACCACATGGCAACTCACAACTGTCTGTAACTATAGTTCCAGAGGACCCGACCCCCTCACCCAGACATGAATGCAGACAAAACACCAATGCTCATCAAATAAAATTTGAAGAAAATGAATGTTCATACGGTGTCAAACATCCTGGGGATCACAGATAAGTGGGCATGACTGCATAACAGAAAATAATATAATAGAAAATCATTAGTTTTTTTTAAGTGCAAACATTTTTTCCTTTCTCCTTTCTTTTCAATTTTGTATTGGTTGGTTGATTGACTGACTGATTGTGTGTTGGTTGGGAGAGGACTGCAGAGATCAGAGGGCACCCTGAGGCAGTTAGTTCTCTCCTTCCACCATATGGGATCGGGGGAATTGAACTCAAGCCATCAGACTTTGTGGCAAGTGCCCTTACCTGCTGAGCCATCCTGCCTGGCCTTCTGCTTTTGAAATGGAGTCTCACGTAGCTCAGGCTGGCCTGAAACTCTGTATAGATCACAGGATAACTTCAAACTCCCAATCCTCCTGCCGCTACCTCCAGGAATTCTATCTTAGGGATACTGGGATTTCAACTATCAGCTGCTAGGTCCGACTTTGTTTGTTTGTTCGTTTGTTTGAGATGGTTATCTTGCTATGCAGCCATGGCTAACTAACCTGGAACTCACTGTGTAAATTTGAGGCCGGCTCCCAATTCACAACATCCTTCCTGTCAGCCTCCTGGCCTCGCTCACCTTTTCAAAGGAGAACGCCGGGGCTCAGAGAGGTTAAAGGGACTCCCTAAAATGCACAGCCTGAAAATAAAGAGGGGAAGGAAGATTTGACTGAGGTTTACAAGACTCCCTGGTCTTGGCCTAGCTCGCCTGAAATCTCTACCTTCAGCTGTACCCGGCAGCATGCCTGTGTCCAAGATGCAGTACCTTTCTGGCGGTGAGTAACCAACAGGACATGGCCGAACCTGCCCTGGCCCAGGGGACGCACTTCCTCGTACAGCTCTTCCACCTCAGTTCGAACCAGGGTCTGGGCACTCAGAGCCATCATATCCTCCAAGGCCAGAGCGGCCTCCTGTCCCTGCTGCAGCTCCTCTACCGTTAGGCCTCCCAGGCCTTCATCACCACCATCCTCCACAGCTGCCACTTCCATTAGTCTGTCTTCTGACTGTTTGCCTGGCATTTCTGCAAGACAGACAAAAAAAAAAAAAGTGACCCAGGACTCAGAGCTCACTAGCTTATGACCAGGGGAGGGAGAGCAAGGAAAGAAGACTCCTGGGTCTGAGGGAGGAGGGCTGGGGATGGGTTCCAGAGTCTGAGGGAGGAGGACCAGGGTCTGGACCTCAAGGTCTAAGGGAGGAGGGCTGCAGTCTGGACTCCTGGGTCTGAGGGAGGAGAGCTGGGGTCTGCACTCCCAGGTCTGAGGGAGGAGGGCTGGGGTATGGGACTCTGGGTCTGGGTCTGGGGTCTGCACTACCAGGTCTGAGGGAGAAGTCTAGACCTGGACTAAAGCCTTCTCATTGCCACTTCTTATTGCGACTCATTTCCATTCAGTAAGAGACCCTGAGGAGTGGAAAACAGTCACTTGTGTGAGGTGAGGTCAACTGAGAGGTCAGATGTCCCCCCCCCCATTCCCACTGCCACCTGGTGGCCTGAGGGTGAAAGATGAACCAAGTCATCGAGACACTCCCCCATCTTGTTTCCAAAGCAAACAGACTTGGGCCTAGAGTGGATGAGCAGCTTCTCTCCAAAGAGAAAACAGGTGCCTCCAGGGAAGGGTGGGGCTCTACACAACTTGGGACACTTGGGGTCCTGCCTGAAGCTGTCACTTAGACCTGTCCCCAAGCCTTTAACTCTCAATCATTTTGCTGTCCAAGTCTCACAGCTCAGCAGCTCATCCCTAGACCCAGGGCTCTAGACCCTGGTTCTCATCCCAACACCAGGAGAAATAGACCCCAACCCTCCTCCTTCGAATTCAGGGCTCAGACCCCAGCCCTCCCTCCTCAGATCCAGGAGTCCAGGCCCCATCCATCTACCCTCAGATCCAAGGTCCCAGACCTTAGCATGCCTCCTTCAGACCCAAGCTTCCAGACTTCTGCCCTCCTCCCTTAGACCCAGAGGGTCCAGCCCTCAGCCCTCCTCCCTCAGATTAGGGCTTCAAACCATAACTTATTACTGTCCCGGGAACTTCTAAAACTCACACAACTTGGGCCTTGGATTCTGTCCCCAACACTAAAGCACTTGATTGCTTCAAAGGTGTCTCTTGTCCTGTCGAGGGGCCAGGACTCTTGCCACCTGTTTTCCTGTTCAACTGCAGCCTTCTCTCAGGGCGGTTAACCTTGCCCTACTTTTGACCTGAGCTCAGAGCTCCAGACCGCGCCTTCTCCAAGGCTTGTCTGACCCCTTTCTGCCTACTGCAGTTAGTGGCCTGCACTTCGGGGATTCCTGCCAGCATCAGACTGATCAGGAACAAGTCCCGCCCTCACTGGGTGGGGGGTGTCATAAGGCCCCACCCTCTGCTCCGCCCCTTCTGCCCCCCACTGGGGGCAGAGCGACATCATGTGTTGAATCCTAGTACTGGCTGTGGTTGGACCACACCAGTGAGGCTTAGCTCTCCTCTCTCGGACCCAAGGGTCCAGGAAACCTTCTGTCAGACCCAGAACAGCAAACTCCAGCTCACTTTCAGAGTCCACACTCCAGCCTTCATTCCTCAGATGGAAGAATCTAGAATGCATCCCTTCTATCTCAGACTAGGGAGGGTCTAGGTACCATCCTTTCTCCCTTATATCCAAGATCCCCTTCCCTAGCTCTCCTCCCTCAGACTCAAGGGTCCGGGGCAGCCTTCCTCTCTTACGCCCAGAAGACCCCAGCCATCTTCCTTCAGGCCCAGAATCCCGGAACCGAAACTGCTTTTCTCAAAGCCAGGGGTCCAGCGCTCCTCCAGGACCCAGGGATCTGAATCCTAGTCTTCTTTCAGATCTAGGGGTGCAGCCCCTGGCCTCCTCCCTCAAAAGGTCTCATATTTATTTAATCTGACCCCATCTGCTCTCCTCCCTGGCTCTTGCCTCTGGTGCCCTCTTGACAAACACAAATCTTTTGAGGGGTGTGTCCAGGAGCCATGCACTGGGGTCCTGTTTAGGAACAAAATACGACAGTATTCTAAAATGATGTCATGAGAAATGACCTCAGACTGGGGACCAGAAACAGGTGGTGGAGCAACTGGGGATCAAGGATGACTTTCCTCCCTCTGCTGGACAGCTGTTGGGTTTAAAGCACCGAGAGTCATGTGGGTTCATTTCATTGTCCAAAATACACTTTTTATTTTGTAAATATTTTTAGTTTTACAAAAACAACCACAAAGGTCACACAGTTGCAAAGGTCACACAGTTGCAAAGGCCCCTTGGACCCTTCGCCCAGCTTGCCCGGAGATCAGCATCTTACCCAAGATTCATCACTAAATTTGCAAAGCTTTCAACAGCAGTCTTCCATCCTACCCACCATCTTTGTCCTCAAGGTCCTTTTCCTGTTCCCAAGTCCAGTCCAGGGCACCATGGTACATTCAGTGAACTCACTTTTAAATCTAGAAAGTGTAGCTTTCTGGTTGGGGTTGTAGTTCTGGCTGCAGTGTTTGTTTTCCCTGCATGAACCCCTGGAAGCTCCCATTTCCAGCACTGTATAAATCTCCATCATAGCATAGGCCTGTAATCCCAGCATGTGGGAGGTGGATGAAGGATGATCAGAAGTTTGAGGTCATTCTGCCACCTAGTGAGAGGACATCCTGGGATACAGGAAATTTTTTTTTTTTAAGTATAGATTCCTCTGATGTTTCTAGTTCCTGCCTCTCTGCTGGGCACTGGAGACTCCAGCCACACAGAACTGGAGTCTGTGTGCTGTTTGGGAAAAAGGAAGAGCCATGGAACTAGTCCTGGCTCTCAGGATTGATGGGTCCCTGAAGACAGATGGAGCTAGGATATTCATAGCCAGAGAACTTGGGGCTTTATGGAAACAGAAGATGGAAGGGTCTAGAAGTGAGAAAACCCAAGCACATCCCAAATCCAGCAGTTTGTGACAAGGACAGGAAGAGTAGACATAGATAACTGGGAGGGCTCCAGGAATGGGGACGTTTCTATAGGCCAAGATGGAAGTAAAAGGTGCTAGGTGGAGCATATAAGGTGTGTGGGTGTCTGTCAGCAGTGGTGTGGTGGTGTACTGTGGTGGTGGTGGCGGTGTATGTTTACACACATGTTTCTCTTTCTCTGTGTGTGTGACAATTCCCACAATGTCACCAACACAGAGCCCAGGAACTGTCAGATCAACATAATATCGGATCCTGTGAGTTCAGATTTTGTGCCCCCCATGGTCTTAGACAGTGGTTCTCAACCCTCCTAATGCTGTGACCCTTTAATATAGTTCCCCAATGATAAAACTGTTTCATTGCTACTTCATAACGGTAACGTTGTTACTGCTATGGATCATAATGTAAATGTCTAATATGGGGGTATCTGATACGCAACCCTTGTGAAAAGGTTGTTCAACTCCCTCCAAGGGGCCACTACCCACAGGTTGAGAACAACTGCTTTTACAGAAGAGTGGTCCCATCGCAATTCATGATAAGCATTCAACATTTCAGAGCACAGAAATATATCTGTAGGAGAAACAGAACCTTTCACTGCGAAGATGCTCAGGGGTTGGGGAAGAGGTTCAGTTGATTGAGGGTCTTCCTAGCATGCAGGAAGCCCCAGGTTCCTCAAAAATACCCAGCCCCTAAAAAATAGTGTGGAAGTACATGCCTATAATCCCAGCACTGGGGAGGTGGAAGCAGGAGGATCCAAAGTTCGAGGTCAGCTATGTAGTCAATTGAGGGCAGGATGGGGTACCCGAGATTGTCTCAAAAGGAAAATCAAGATGAGAAAGAGGAGGAAGGAGAAAGAAAGATAATAAGAAGAGGAAGGGAAGAGAAAGAGGAGGAAATGGAAGAGATGGGAGAGGAGGAGATGGAAGAGATGGAAGAGGAGATGGAAGAGGAAATGGAGGAGGAAGAGGAGGGGAAGAGGAAGAAGAGGAGAGAAGGAGATGGAGGAGAAGATGGAGGAAGAGCAAGAGGAAGGAGAGGAGAAAGAGGAGAAAGAAGAGGGCAAGGAAGAGGAAGAAGAGGAGGAGGAAGAGAGAGATCAAGAGGAGAAAGACAAGAAGAAAGAAGACAAAAGGAAGATGGAAAGGGGAGGAGGGGAGGATGCTGCAGCAGCACACAATTGGGACCCCTGAGTCCTCAGTTGTGTGTGTGTGCACTTCGGGGAGGGGGGTGTGTGCACATCCAAGTCCAATGTGTTCCCTGTCTTCTCCCAGTAATAGCTGTTGCCTTTCCCAGGTGGCCTCGAGAGCTGCAGTTCTGACCACTGTCTCATCACCTGGTCATGAAGCTCTGTTATCTGCCTCCGTCCTCCCACCATCTCTGATTTCATCTTCCTCCTCATCAGTCCACTCCTCCAAACTCGATCCTCCCTCTTCTTCCTCCCCATCTTTGTAGGATACATTCCCCAAGCTTTCAGATCCCTCTTCACTACCCTGCAGCCCCCAATCGTCCCCTAAAACATCTAGGACAGCCAGTGGAGGACTCCTAGTCTCAGGATCCAGGTCCAGAAGTCCCTGGAGCAAGGTCAGAGCTGGGGGTGCAAACTGGTCCCAAGGTGCTGGTGGCCGAGGGGGCTGGGGCTTAGTGGTCATCCAACCGGCAAAGGCCTCAAACTCAGGATCAGGAGCCAATGCTACATCCCAAGGGAAGCAGGCGGTGGCGGCACAGAAGAGAAGCACACCTAGGGCCCAGGAGTCCACAACTGGCCTCAGGGGAAGTGTGTTCGGTGGCAGCAGGAGGCAGAGTTCAGGTGGTGCAGTGGGCAGAGGCACTGGGGGAGCAGGGGTCGGGCTGCCTTCAGGTCGGGTCAAACCCAGGTCACCCAGGGCTACTCTGTTGCAGTCAGGATCAAAGACTAGCACATTGTCTGGCTTGACATCTGCGTGCACTAGCCCTCGGCCGTGGAGAAAGTCCAGGGCTCCAGCCAGCTGGGCCACTACCCGCTTCACCATCAGCTCTGGGAGGCCCTAAAGTTGGGAAGAAAGGAAACAAGCCATGCTCTCTTCCTCACTTGGACACAGCTCTTTTTTTTTTTCCTAGTTTTTGAGACAGAGTTTCTCTGTGTAGCCCTGGCTGTCCTGGAACTCACTCTGCAGATCAGGCTGGCCTCGGACTCAGAAATCCACCTGCCTCTGCCTCCCAAGTGCTGGGATTAAAGTCGTGCACCACCACTGCCCAGCTGGACACAGCTCTTAATTCTGAAAGATTCTGATTCTCAAGGTTTGAGTGCCTAGAACCCAGAGCCCCCAAAGGTACCTGATATATCCACAAACACCCAAAGATCTTCAGATTAGCCACTCTTTATCTCTCTACTCAGAACTTATTTCTCCATCTGTGTCTTTCTGTGTACCTCCCTGTCTCTATCCCTTTCTGTGTGTCCTTATCTCTGTCTCTATCCCTCTCTGTCTCTCCTTCCATCCCTCTCCGCTCTGTTTTTATGGGGGTTTTGTTCTTGTTTTCGAGATAGGGTCTCACTATGTAGTCCAGGTTGGCCTTGAACTCATAGAGATCCACCTGCTTCTGCCTCCCAAGCGCTGGTATTAAATGTCTTAGTGAGAATCTAAACCCTCTCGTTAACCCTGATCTTAGCCACATATTGATGTAGAACACATCTCTAACTCAGACTGTCCTCATATCAGTCTGTCCTACTGTTCAGCCAGGCCTCTATCCAACAGTATTAAATAAGGCATCCACTCCACGTCCACTCTACATCCAGGCACAATGCAACTATCCTATTTTCTTATCTAATACCCACCTCTCATTGTCCTTGGCTTCCTTCTTGTCCTTTTTATCCTCTTATCCACCCATTCACCCATCCATGCATTCAGTCATCCATCCATCATCCATCCATCATCCATCCATCTATCCATCATCCATCCACCCACCCATCCATCCACCCATCATCCATCTATCATCCACCCATCATCCATTCACTCAGTTAGTCATACAGCCATTCATACAAACAGCCAACCACGCAACCATTCAAGCATACATACATTTGTCCATCCATACCTAACCATGCATCTGCATCCATACAGTTATCAAGGTAGCCATCCATGCAGTCATCTATTTATTCATCCATACATCCACACATCTGTACACCCATCCAAGAATCGATCCATCTGTACATCAAACTAACCATCCAGCTATTCATACATATATGCATTCATCCACCCACTCATCCATTCATGCTTGCATCGTTCCACCCATACATCTGTCCTCCACTCAAGTATCCTTCCATCCAAACATGCACTCACCCACCTACCTACTTTCCCTCCCTCCCTCCCTCCCTCCCTCCCTCCTTCTCTTCTTCCCTCCCTCTCTTCCTTGCTTTCATTTACCCCTATTTCTGCACCCTAATTCTATCTCAAACCCAAGCACCCCCCTGTAATATCTCCATACACCTGATCTCCAAACAAGAGAGGCTAGACTTTCCTGGGTTCAGTCCTGACCTAGCATCCTTTCTAGAAAAAAAATTTTTTTTCAACTCTACCCAAATTGGCCAGCAGACACTGCTTATGCCAACCTGCCCTTGTCAACCACAGCCCACCTATGTAAGGACAACCATAAACCCTCCCATCTCACTCCAGCTATTCCTCCTCCCAACCCCAGAGTCAACTGGAGCCCCAAAGCTGTCTACACTCCAACCCCTCAATAGCTCCAATCCATTCCCAACCCTAATGGCAGCTCAGCCCTTCCCCTCCCCTCAAGTTTGCATTTGGACCATCATATGGATCAGTGCTGGGGTCAGGCAGGAAACGATTGACGATTAGGAACGGGGAGGTCATTTGTGGTCTCAGGGTGGATCTAGATGGAGCAGTGAATTAGGGATAGGGACTGAGGTGGGCCTGAGCAGCCTTTTCCAGCCTTGCCTTCTCCTGGAGCATTCCACTGAGATCCCCACAGGGTGCATACTCCTGAGCAAAGGCAAAATATCGGGGTGTCTGCAGGGGCCTTCCCAGGGTCTGCAGTAGGCCTGGATGTGAAGAGACGCAGCGGCCCACACAGAATTCTCTCAGGAAAGTTGTTCTCAGGACTGAGTCCCGTCGGAGGAGCTTAAGAGCCACGGTTTGACCTGTCAGGAAGATGGGATCAGATGAGAACCTGGGACATCATGGTCCTACAATGGGACCTTAGAGAAGCCACTTGACCTCTCTGAGCCTGAGAATTTTCATGAAAACCAAGTTTCTCCATCTGTGAAGTGCGGATTGGAACAGATCTTCCCCTATGTGCTTTCCCATTCTACATTGGCCTGCTGTGCTTCCTTGTATAACTGACTTACCCTCTCTGGTCCTACATTTCCTATAAGATAAAGGGACATGGTAGTGACATGAATTCCAGGTCAAATTGTTCTCTTGCCTTGCTGTGTGATGTGAGACTTGGAGTCTGCCATTTGCCCTCTCTGGGGGACCTATATCTCTCAGAGGATCACAGAGTCTTGCACTTTCAGAGTTCCCACCAGGTCTGGCTTATCTCTGAGATGTCTCATGATGAGAGAACTTGAAGTCCACCCCTTGGTGGCTGAACTCACCTCCTTGGCGGGGCTGGGCTAGGAGCACACGGCCATAGGAACCGGAACCTAGCTTTCGGATGAGAAGGTACTGTACACGCAGGCTTCTTACTGAGGTCACCCGGCTGGCTGTTAGCTCCACTAGCCTCTGCAGGGCCATGGCTGTGTCCTCCTGTGGGGAGAAGACATAGGGTGGTTGAGGGGTGAGTCTGGGGCCTCTCGGAACGACAGGAGAGATCAGAGGCCAAGCCCAGAATCAAGCTTAGGATGCAAGGGACAGGGGTCCCTATCTCTAGAGAGAAGGATGAGTCACAGTGAGTCACCCTGCCCGGGGACACCTGTTTTTTTGTGCCCTAGCAGAATTAGGGGTCTTTGTCTGCTCCCCATTTGAGGGAGGCAGCCAGATGTTCTCAACCCATGTTAGTATGGCTTCAGTGGTCAGTCCACGGACCCTTCACCCTCTCCCGTGTGATTTGATCTTTATTCACTGGGGGACTCAGAGCACAGAGAGTGATCCTTTGGGTCTACACTATTGTCCCTCCTTGAATCTGGGCTTTTAGTCTCTCTCTCCCTCCCTCCTGTCCCCCTCCATCTGTCTCCTGTGCTCTCAGTCTCTCTGCCTCCCTTTTATCCCGCCTCTCACCTCTGTGTCCCCATCCTCCGTGCTCTTGAGAGCCCTGCGCTCCATCTCAAGAGTTGCCTGGTATCAGCTGGCCCTTATAGGCACCCCTTATTTAGACTCCCCAAAGAGGAACCAGCCTGAGGCACCCTTTGCACCCCGATGGGTCCTTGCCCAGCAGAGGTTGGTGAAGCTGATGGAGGGTTACCTTGGTCTCTCTCTGTCTGAAACGGTTTTCCCAGCCCCCTGAGATTCCTCAGACTCCCTTCTTGCTCCCTGTCACCTTCTAGGGGTGTGTCCCCTTCTGTATTGCCTTGTTTCTTTCTCTTGTGTCTTCTCAGCCTTCAATCCCTTCTCTACAACCTCTGGCAGTTTCTCTTTCCTTCTAAATCTCTCTCACTCCCCCACTCTCTGTCCCTCTCCCTTTAATGTCTTCGTTCCTCTCTCTTTATCTTTCTTTTCTTTTTCTCACTTTCTCTTTCTTTACTCTCTGTGTGTAACTTTGACTCTTTTTCTTTTCATCTGTCTGTCCCTTTTCCCACCACCCTATCTCTCTCTCTGTCTCTCCCCAGGGTGCTCTTGCTCTCTCTACCCTGCCTCTGTTTGCTGGGACCTCTGACTTCCCTACACACTCTCCCCTGCCTACCAACCCAGGCTGCTCATGGGATGTCCCCACACTCTCTTCTCTGACTTTCCTTCTCTCTGGCTCTCTTGGGTTGTCTCTGTATCTCTCTTTGTTCTGTCTCTTGGAGCCTTTTGTCCCTCCCTTTCTCTGGGCAGAGGTGTGTGTGACAGCTCAGAGACAGAGACATCCTGTCCCCCCTACACGCCTCCCTCACCCCCCTAACCCGATGTCCCCTCCCCTCCCTCTTCCAAACTTAGACCGGCTTGGACTCTGGGCGCTGGTCCCAGGACAGAGGGGACGAAACATATTGTGAACCCCCAAGAGCCAGGCCTGAGAGCAGAGGCTCTCAGGAGGGGAGACTCTTTCAAAGCCATCTGGGATAACTGGTCTGGGGTTCAGAACTTCCTTTAGGGGCTGGGAGTGCTGAAGGCCAGAATCCGGGACTGTTTCCACAGCCTTACCCCTTAATAACAAGCCTAAACCCAAGCCTGCCTTAAATATAGGAATCTAAGCATTAACACCCCTTCCCTAAACATAGGAGTCCACATCCCCAGCCCCTCTCTCCTAGACCCAGGGATATAAACCTTCAACATTCCTCCTTCCAAGAGGCCAACCCTGACTTCAACCTTCTGCTTCAGACCCAGTAGTCTAGATCCCAGCCTTCCACAACCAGACCTGGGGTTCCACATCAACCCCTTCGCCCTCAGATAGAGGGGTCTAAACTCCTACATACTCAGGAATTCAGGTCCCAGCTTCTCTTCCCCAAGACTCAAAGGTCCAAGCACCATCCCGCCTTTCTCAGACCCTAGCCCTCCCCCTTCATACTCGTCCTCCTTTCCAGACCCAAGAGCCATTCCACCCATGGGACCTGGGAGCAGAGGTTGCTGGGTACACTGGGTCACAGGTGTATCTCTCTGTGCTCTACTATCTGCCCTGACCCTAGCTGGAGCAGGGGGCTTCATGCCGCCCCCTTTCAGCCGCCCTCTTCCAGCCGCCCATAGCGTCGGGCTTTATCTCCAGCCCTGTGGAGCAGGAAACTGAGGTTCCGAGAACAGCATCGTCTTACACGGGGCCAGAGGGAGCCAGATCCGTGCCAGGCCTGGGTGACTCACAGCCCTGACGTCGGCACTGCTCGTGTTTCCACTACTACTACAGCCGGCTATTAATAAAGACACAACACGGCTCTCAGAGACTCTGGAATGATCCCCAGGAAACTGGCTGTGGCGGTTGCCACTGAGGAGCCTGACTGGGCTGAAGTAGAATTTCCCTTGATCTTTGTCTTTTTCATGTTCCATTTTGAAGAGTAGCAAAGGCACAGAATGGTTGATACAGGGCTGGCTAGAGGGCACAGCAGGGAAAGGGGGTTCACACCAAGCCTGGCAACCTGAGTTCAAAACCTGGAACCCATATGGTAGAAGGAAAGAACTGACTCCCACATGTTGGCCTCTGACCCCAAAATGTGAGCTATGGAATGTATGTAGATACACACACACACACACACACACACACACACACACACACACACGGAGAGAGAGAGAGAGAGAGAGAGAGAGAGAGAGAGACAGAGACAGAGACAGAGACAGAAACAGAGAGACAGACAGACAGAGAGAGACACAGAGAGAAAATAAATAAACAAATGTCATAAAATTAATAAAACAAAAATACTCCAGTAAAGCCAGGCATTGCAGTACATGCCTATAATTCCAGCCCTCGGGAGGCTGAGGCAAGAGGATCGTGAGCTGGAGGTTGTCCTGAGCTAATGAGTTCCAGGCTAACCTGGGATGCAAAGTAAAACCTGACACAAACAAATTAACACATGTGGCCAGGTATAGAGCTGTAGACGTTTAATCTCAGTTGCTGGGGGGTGGGGCTGAGGCAGGAGTGTCATAAACTCAAGACACGCCCAAGCTACATGGACTGTTGAAAGCCAACCTGCACAAATGGAAACACTGTCTCAGGAGAATCAATTAATTAGTTAATGAAGAAATTAGGGGCTGGAGAGATGGCTCAGCTGTTAAGAGCACTGACTGCTCTTCCAGAGGTCCTGAGTTCAAATCCCAGCAACCACATGGTGGCTCACAACCATCCGTAATGAGATCTGAAGACCTCTTCTGGTGTGTCTGAAGACAGCTACAGTGTACTTATGTATCTTTAAAAAAAAGAGAAATTAGTTAGTTAATTAAGAAAGCCAGGTGTAGTATACTTGCCTATACCCACAGCACTTAAAAGGCCGAAGCAGGAGTATAAATTTGAGGGCAAAAATGAACAACTTAGCAAGACTATGGGCGGTGGTGGCACATGCCTTTAATCCCAGCACTTGGGAGGCAGAGGCAGGAAGATCTTTGAGTTCAAGGCCAACCTGGTCTACAGAGTGAGTTTCAGGACAGCAAGGGCTACACAGAGAAATGCTATCTCGAAGACAAACAAACAAAAATAATAAATAAATAAATCTCTTGAGAAATGAAAATAAAATTTATATATGTGTGGTAAATAGGCTCACTTGTTTTTCTTCATAAAATAATAAAAGTTACAGAACAAAATACAGGCAAACTACAACTTTACTATCATTTATATATTAAAAGTCTTAAAAAATCTGTATTGGTGTTTTGCCTGTGTGTATATGTCTCTGCACCATCTCCGAAACCACAACCTGTGTGGATTCAACCCTCAATCCTCCACAAATCCTTTAAATAATCCAGTTAAGGCAGACTGTGTAAGGGTGAGGCTGGAGAGATGGCACAGCAGGTAAGGAGCTCGCTCACTGCCCAGCTTGAGACTTTTGTTTCCTCCCACAAGTTATCCTCTCACTCCATATGGAGTGCATGTGCAGGTATGGTGGCTCATGAGTTTATACCCAGAATCCAGGAGGCAGGGTTGGGAAGATCTTGGTAAGTTTCAGGCCAACCAGGGTTACACAGGAAGATCCATTCTCAAAAAGAAAAAGAAAATAAAATTTAAAAAGACAATAACAAAAAAAAATCCCCAGGAATTTATATATAGTGGTGGAAAGATGGTTTTGCTGTGAAGACACTGCTGCAAAAGACCTGGGTTCAGTTCCCAGCATCCACATACAAAAAAATCCAGTTGCAGGGAATCTACAGAAAGAGGAAGTCTAATTTCTTCTGCCTTTGGCGGGTAGTCTCATGCATGTAGCAAACACACACACATACACATCTTTATAAACAGATAAATATCCATGCATGGCTTTCAGGAAACTTCTAAATAGCTATTTCTTTTGCATTATTTGATTTTTTTTCTCTCATCAGTATGTGTTCCCTGTGCAAAAAAAAAAAAGAAAAAAAAATCCAAAATAACAAGATGATATGGTGATAACATTATGTACTTGATGACAGGTCCTGGGCACTACGCTCTTTTTTCTTAATTCATTTACTCAAGCGTTTCTAAAATCCAACATGCCCTAGTGATCAGAATGATACTTCTCAGGTTACTGGCAGGGAAACTGAGGCATGGAGCAGCAGTCATTAGTCATGAACACCAAGTGCCAGTGTTCCATCTGGTCTGCAAATGCCAGGCCACTCTCTGTCTCCCATCCAGAGGGTTTCTGTGGACATATTTCCAGGCTTACCCATACTCCCTGGCTCAGGGGATTTAGGGTCAGTGGTATAAACCTGGCCTGCAGGAATGGCTCTAACAGAGGCTCTGTCAGAACAGAAAGGTCAGGCTGGAGAGGTGGCCACCTGGACCTCTGAGAGGAGCCCATGAGGGGCCCCGTCAGGCCTCCAGCCTGTCACAGCCCTCCCCCAAAGCTCACTGATGATCCGGGGAGCTTTGCACCTCCCCATTTAGCAACGACTGCTTCACAGGGTCACCCAGAGTGACCTCAGCACACAGGTGTGGCAGGGGACAGTCCGGGCCTGGCCCTAGAGTGTACATGCATACACATACCACTCCCTTCTTTAAAGTTGAGCTCTGGGCACCAAGCCTTCCTCCTTCGGTCCTCCTGCATGCCAGCCCCAAGGGCTCCTCCTGTGACCCTTTCCTGACTTTGTAGCTTCCTGGCTGATCTTGGGATTTCTGGTGGATGTCCCAGTGCCTCTGTGCCTTGGTTTCCTTCCATGTGATATAGAGGTACTTGCGTTTCCTATTAAGAACATTGTGAAAGAGGCACTTTAAGGGCTGGCAAGATGGCTAAGTCGGTAGGTGGGGTTTGATTCTGAGGACCTATGTGGTGGGAGCAGAGAACTGACTCCACAAATTGTCCTCCAGACCTCCACAGGTGGGCTGTATCACAAAGGCACACCCCCTCACCCTAAATACATATATGTAATGAGAAACAAAATTTCCCAGATAACTGAAGCCTTTTGTGCCCTTTTTTCCTCTTCAAATCTTGGCCTTTCTTCCCAGAATCAGCCACTAGCTTTAACGAGGCGTCCACTACTATTTGATTTAAAATGGAAAAAAAATTCGCTACATTTTGCTCCCTGTGTGTATAAATCTATCACTGTCATAGGGTGTCATGTTGCCTGTTTTTCAATTTTGTATAAATAGCATCCTGTTTTGACCTTCTGTGACTTACTTTGACCCTCAGCAGCTCTACAAAACATTGGTGAGTTCAGTTTCTCCCCTTGTAAGCGAGTCTCACAGTTTGACATGTGACACACTGTCGTCTCTGATCTTAGGATGCACATGGAAGGTTCCAGCCAACCCTGTGCTCTCAGAAGCAGGGATGGCAAGGACTGCTGGAACATGTTGCTGCCTGTTACTGTCTTCCCCCACTTGCAAGAAACGACACATTTTCACTAGCCTTGGCCTGGAAGGAGAATTCCTTAGTGAGAGGAGAAAGAATGTGCAGTTTCCGTAGGCATTGCCCCACAGCCCTCCCATCTGACTTTAGGCTGTTTGTTTTTGAGGTCACAGACCTGTCTGACAATCTGAGGAAAACCGAAGAGTGTTGCATTATCTAATGAAGAGCTGATAACCACAGGCGGCCCTTTGGAACTTGACACATGACTGGATCAACTTGAGGACAGTGGAAAATAGATTCTCAATCTATTTTCCAAGACCAAAGATCCACCTTTGAGGATCTTGAAAGATGGGTCAGTGGTTAAGGACTCTTGATGCTCTTGAAGAGGACCTGGTTCAGTCCTCTACACGGCAGGTGGCTAACAAATAAATGCCTGTTAACGCCCACTCCTGGGTCTGACGCCCTCTTATGGCCTCTGCAGGGACTGCACTTTCACTCACAGGCACACACACACACACACACACACTCACTCACTAAATAAGTATCTACAAAATTAATAATGACTAATAAAGTTGAGCAGAGGAAATGGCCCAACAGGAGAGTGCTTATTTAGCAAGTGCGAGGCCCTGGATATAATCCCTAGCACCAATAAGAAGAAGAACAGGATGGAAAATAGGAAGAAAGAATAACAAGAACTAGTCCCAGTTCTTATTTGTTTGTTTGAGACAGAGTCTTATTCTGTAGCCCAGAGTGATCTCAGCACACAGCTAACCACACATGATCCTCCTGAGTCAAAAACAAAAGAAACCAAACAACAGCAAACCTATGTTAGGCAAGCTTCAATCCGACATGAGCTGAATGCTGTTGGTGTTCGTTCAATGACATAAGTATATACTTATGGGGTCGGTGAGCTAGCTGAGCAAACCTGACGACTTGAGTTCAATCCCTGGGATGCCCATGCTTAAAGAATAGAACTGACTCTGACTCCCACAAGTTGCCCTCTGACCTCCACACATGCACTGTGGTACACCATTGCCCACATATTTACATATGCACACAGATAGATAAATAAATAAGTAAATAAATAAATATAATAACATTGAAGAAAGAAAAATGTGTATTTACACTTATTTGTGTGTGTGTGTGTACACAGCCTGTACCTGCCTCAGGATGTATACAGGGAGTCAGTTCTCCCATTTTACTGTGTGAGGTCCTGGAGATCGAACTCAGGTTGTCAGGCTAGGTGGCAAGCACCTTTATGGGATATACAATCTTACCAGCTTCCACAATGTATATTTGAACAAAGACCACAAATAAACAAAGTTATGTACTGACTGGCTGGTGAAAATGTGAGCAGTCTTTGGGGAACCTGACTCTTGCCTTCCCTCTGGGCAATGGTTCAATAATGGCTCATTCTGTATTCTGGGCAACTTTATAGACCACAACTGCCGCAGGGGTGGTGGCACAGGTCTCCAATCCAAGTACCCAGGAAGGGAAGGGAGGAGGATTACAAAGTTCAAGACCACTTTTTGAGATCTTGTTTCAAAATGAAAAGTCAAAAACAACAGCAATAATAAAACCAGGGCTCAGATTGTATCTCAATGATAAAGCACCTACAAGGCCCCAAGACTGCCCCAAGTGCACATGTGCCCATGTGCATAGACATACACACACATGCAGACACTCACATGCAGACACACACATACAGACATACACGTGCAGACACACATATGCAGACACACACACATACAGACACACACATGCAGACACACACACGCAGACACACAGAGACATACACACACATGCAGACACATACATGCACACACACACACATACAGACACACACACGCAGACACACAGAGACATACACACACATGCAGACACATATATGCATACACACACACATACAGACACACACACGCAGACACACAGAGACACACACACATGCAGACACATACACAGAGACACACACACAGACACACACACACAGAGACACACATGCAGACAACACAAAAACCCACTCACCAAGAGAGACAGAAACACATACATACAGAGACACACATACACACACATATGCAAACACACAGACAGATACACAGATACACACACACACACATAGACACAAACACACACAGACACACCCCAAGAGAGACAGAGACAGAGACACAGAAAGAAGACACACACATACACACAGAGAGACACACAGACACACATGAAGACACACAAAGACCCACTCACCGAGAGAGACAGAGACACATACACACAGAGACACACATACACACACATGCAGACACACATGCAGACAGATACACAGAGACACACACACACTTAGACACATACACACACATGCACACACACAGATACGCAGAGGCACACAGAGATGCACACACACAGAGAAACATACACCACATGGTGTGGGGGGAGAAGCTGGAGATGTAGCTCAGTGTACTTTTCCAGCATAGGTGAGGCCTTACCTTTAATGCTTAGTATTGGAAGAACCTTCCTTCAACACATACTTTTTAAGACAAGGTCTCCTAAAGCCCAGCCTAGCCTCCAAGAATGACCCTGAGCTTTTGGTCCCCCTGCCTCCAGATTCTGAGTGCTGGGATGACAGATATTCACCACTACACCTAGATTTTTTTAAAATTTATTTTTATTATATTTGTATGCATGTTTTGCCTGAATGTATATGTCTGTGCACTGTGTGCATGCCTGGCACCTTTGAAGGCCAGGAGAGGGTGCGGGATCCCGCAGGAGTTAGGAACAGTTGTGAGCTGCCATGTGGGTGGTGGGAAGAGAACCCTGATCCTCTTCGAGAATAGCAAGTGCTCTTAAGCACTAAACTATCTCTCTAGCCCCATATGCCTGTGGGTTGTTTTTTAAATGTGGTACTAGGGATCAAATCCAAGGCTTTGTGCATGTTAGGCACACTCTACCAGATGAGCTATGCCATGCTATTTTTAGTTTACATACAAAACTTACAACTTGGCAGAGAACCTCTGGGACCAGAAAGCCCACTGGAGCCTTCTCTGGGTCTCTCGAGAGTGTTGGAAACTACAGGCTAAGAACTGTTGCATTCTTCAACCCAGGAGGCTTGTCTCGTCAGCCTCTTCCCATCGCTAGCCTGTTTCCTGGAATGGCCCACCATAACCCCCAAAGAACATCTTTTTAATGCTCAACTCTGACCTGGTCCCTCTTCTTTTCCATAGCCTCTCTTGGCTCCACATTGCTCTTGGAAGAGTCCAAAGCTCCCTATCCTGGCCCCAGATCTCTTAGTGGCTGGCACCTGCTCCATCTTATCTCTAGTCTCACCCCATCTCACCCAACACCCCAGTCACATGGAAGGTTTCAGAGTGCCCAACGAATGCTGGGTTCTCTCTCCCTCTCTCGGGAAACGTGTGGGGAATGAAGAGCCAGACTGATGGCCAAATACAGTGGGTCTAATGGTTGCATAAATCCTGTGCGATTAGCAATAATTCTAGCTGGTATTTACTGAACTCTGCGTATTACCAGCCCCTGTGCTAATCCTCACAGCAGCCCCAGGGAGGTCGGTCCTATTCTTAGCTGTGTTTCATAGTTGAGGAAAGAGAGACTTGCAGAGATTAAGCCTCCTGCTCCTTGACCTGCTGGGGGGGGTGGGTGGTCAAGTGGCAGAGTTGGGTTCTCCCATGCAAATCCACTGCATTTCATACCCTTTGCAGAAGTTTGTGAACCGAGGGCTACTGGCAGATCCATGTCAAACAAGGTTACTGCCTTCTCTCTCAATTGCATTCAACCTCAATAGACACTTCCTTGGACCTTGCACAAGCTAAGTCAGGGGTAGGGGGCGGCCCCAGGTGAAAGCAGATAGAGTTCATCCTTGCCCCCATGGGTGTCTGCAAAGGATTTGGACAAACCTGGCAATGGCTTTGAAACAGGATGAACCTGATCTAACAGAGGTGGCAAAGTCAAGCCCAAGAGAAGCTCTCAACAGTCTGAGGGTGAGGTAAGAAGAGGTGTTTGAGTAGAGACCATGTGACAAGAGTAGGAACTGAGGTCACTGCCATAGGGACTGAATTCTTATCAGAACAAGGAGATGAAATAGCTATGGAATGTCCACCCTGCTGCTGTGTATCCAGTGGTATGAGGGGTGGGGGTTCTGGGGTATAGCAGAGACCAAACCAGCAAACAGCTCACACAGAGTCTACACACAGGCGATCTACAAAGAGAAGACACAGAGCCTGGGTGCTGGCCCACATCTATACCCTCAGCATTCAGGAGGTTGACACAGGAAGATCTGCAGCTCAAGGCCAGCCAGTGTACTGTATACAGTATACAGTGTGTAAGGCCAATCTGAGCTACAAGACAGGACCATAAACAAACAAACAAACAAACAAACTATAACAAAGATACAGATAGAGCTGGGAATGTAGTACAGTCAGTAGAGTGTGTGTTTGGCATGTGTGAAGCTCTGGGTTTAATCCCACACTAAAAAAAATGAGGCAGACTGGGCAATGGTGGTGCAGCCTTTAATCCCAGCACTAGGGAATCAGAGGCAGACATATCTATGAATTCAAGGTCAGTTTGGTCTACAGTGTGAGTTTCAGGACATCCAGGGCTACATAAAGAAACTCTGTCTCAAATAAATAAATAAATAAATAAATAAAACAAAGCAAAGCAAAAAGACACAGGGGTGGGAGCTGAAGAGATGGCCAGGCAGTTAAGAACACTTGTTGGTCTTGTAGAGGACCTGGGCCTGGATTTGATTCCTACTCGGTCACCCCCGCCCCCCCATAGGTCATAACTCCAGTTCCAAAGAATCTGTTGCCCTCTTCTGACCTCCGTAGGCACCAGGCATGCAGGTGGTGCCATATACGTGTCATACACACAGGCAAAACAGTCATACACATAGAAGAAAATAAACAAATTGTTAAAAAGGAAAACCAAAGCAAATCAGCTAGGCACAGTGATACTTACCTGAAATCCCAGCACTTGGGAGGTAGAAGCAGGGGGATCAGAGGTTCAAGGTCATCCCCAGCTACACAGCACTTTCAAAGCCAGCCAACAATAACAAAAATAGACAGGAAACAAATCCCTGGTTGCTGAGGACATGCGTGTGTGCGTGTGTGTGTGACAGCTAAGAGGTTTAGTGTTTCTTTTGCAGATAAAGAGAACATTCTATAATTGACTGCAGCAACGGTCATTGGTGAGCCCACTCTGTAATAACAGACTATAATGAGAATGGCCTGTGGAAAACCCTAGATCATATTAAACATTTATTCTTTAATGAATTGGTTGGTTTTGATACATTTTATTTATTTACTGTGTGCGTGCGTTGGGTAGCGGCTCTATGTGTCAGTCAAAGGGAGTCCATTCCCTCCTTCCACCATGTGAATCCCAGAACCTGAGCTCCGGTCTCTAGGCTTGCTCAGCCAGCCCCTTTAACAGCTCAGCCATTTCCTTGGTTTATTTTCTATTGCTGTGATAAAGACCCTGACCAAAAGTAGCTTGGGGAGGAAAGTCTTTATTTGGCTTAAATATCCTGAGTCACCGTCCACTAAAGGGAGCCAAGGTAGGAAGTCAACACAGGAGCTTGAAGGAAGGACCTGAAGCAGAGGCCATGGGGGAATATTGTTTACTGATTTGGTCAGCCTGCGTTCATATACAGCCCAGGATCACTTGCCTCAGAGTGGCACCACCCACCCCCAGCTGAATCAAGAAAATGCCCTACAGATTCCAGCTTGTAACGAGTTGACAAAAATCCTATCAAGGCAGTCATCTTTCCAGCTTTATTTGTTTTTGAGACACAGTCTTATGTAGGCCAGGCTGGCTTCCTAAAATCACTAAGTAGCCAAGGATAAGCTTGAATTTCGGATCCTCTTCTCTCTACCTCCTGAGTGCTAGGATCGTCACTCCTAGATCCTACCTTTCAAGCTTGATAGACTAGTACTCTGCCAACTGAGCCATGGCTTCCAGCCTCATTTCAAAGATTTAACCCCACTTCCACATATAAAAGTATTATCTTCAGGACCAAAAGGATGGCTCAGTGGTAAAGGCGCTTGTCATCAAGCCTAATGACCTGAGTTCAACCCCCGGGGTTCTATGTGATGGACAGAACACCACACCCCAACTCTTGCAAGTCATCCTTTGACTTCCACATGCACCATGACACACACACCTACACACAATAAGTAAATAAATAAAATTCATAAAAATTACTTTCAGTAAGCCAGATGGTGCATGCCATTAATCTCAGAAATTGGAAGGCAGAAGCAGGCAGATCTCTGAGTTCGAGGCCATCCTGGTCTACAGAGTGAGTTCCAGGACAGCCAGGGCTACACAGAGAAACCCTGTCTTGAAAAACTAAAAAAAGAAAGAAAGAAAAAAAGAAAGAAAGAAAGAAAGAAGAAAGAAAGAAAGAAAGAAAGAAAGGAAAGAAGGAAGGAAGAGAGGAAGGAAGAAAGGAAGGAAGGAAGAAAGAAAGATTACTTTCAGTGATGATCAATTCCGTTTGTTTTTATCCTTGACCTGTAGTTTTCTTTTCTTTTAAATTCAAGACTGTATGTATGCATGTATACATGTATGTATGTATGCATGTAGTTTTGCAATACTTTTTGTTTTGTTTTGTTTTGTTTTTTTGTTTTTTTTATTTTTTTGAGACAGGGTTTCTCTGTGTAGCCCTGGCTGTCCTGGAACTCACTTTGTAGACCAGGCTGGCCTCGTACTCAGAAATCTGCCTGCCTCTGCCTCCCAAGTGCTGGGATTAAAGGCGTGTGCCACCAACGCCTGGTGTAGTTTTGCAATACTAAATGTAGAAGCAAGGGACTTCCATACTCTAGGTAAGTGCTCAACCACTAGCCACACCCCCAGTCTCTCACTGGGGAATCTAGGCAGGGGCTCTACCACTGAGCCACGCCCCCAGGCTCTCACTGGGGGATTTTAGGCAGGGGCTCAACCACTGAGCCACGCCCCCAGCCTCTCACTGGGGAATTCCAGGCAGGGGCTCTACCACTGAGCCATACCCCAGCCCCTCACTGGGGGATCCTAGGCAGGGGCTCTACCACTGAGCCATACCCCAGCCCCTCACTGGGGATCCTAGGCAGGGGCTCTACCACTGAGCCACACCCCCAGCCCCTCACTGGGGGATTCTAGGCAGGGGCTCTACCACTGAGCCACGCCCCCAGCCCCTCACTGGGGGATTCTAGGCAGGGGCTCTAGCACTGAACTTCACCACCAGCTCTGCTCTTAAGTCTTGATCTTTTGAGACAAGATCTCACTATACAGCCATCTTAGCCTTAAACTCACAATCTTCTTGTTTTTGCCTCCCTAGTATTGAGCTTTACAGGTGTCTGTCACCATGTGCAGCTATCCCCTGTTCTGTCTGAGCCTCACTTGCTTCCTCTATAAAGTAGGACGTAGGCTAGTATACAGTCCTCAGCTTGCTCATTTGCTGTGTGTTTACTGTGCATCCAATGCAGAGGATGTGGTGAGCCCCATTATCTCAATGTTCCGGTGAGAAGGGGTGAATGACCAATGAGCCAATGAGGAGTATACAGGAGGGACAGTGGCTTTAACTCCATTCAACAGATGAGGAAAGAAGCCCAGAGAACTAATTGTCAGACTATTCTGTTCTCGTTCTGTTCCAGAGACATCCTTTAAAAAATAAATTTATTTATTTATTTATTTATTTATTTATTTATTTATTTAATATCTGTGTTTGGCACAGCCTGTGTGTGGAGGTCAGAGGATAGCTTGCAGTAGGCTTTTTCTTTCCTCCCACTCTCTGGGTCCTGGGGATCAAGCTTACACCATGAGGATAGGTGGCAAGTTCCTCTACCCTCAGAGCCTTCACACAGGCCTGGCAGAAACACTTCTACATGGGTATCAGTGATTAAACCTGGCTGAGGTTAGCATGCTGGCATGGAGTCCGTGGGGATGGAGGGATGCGGTGGCGTGGATGGTTTCCTATAAAGAGTTGCTACAGCTTAGTATGGTGGCATCCACAACCCAAGGGAGGTAAAAGATGAAGGACCAGGAGTTTAAGGCCAGCCTGGACCCTGTCTGCGCTGTATACTGTAGGTGTAGTGTGTGTGACTATAATCTTAGTGCTTGGGAGGTGGAGGTAGGAGGATTCAGACAGAGTTCAAGGTCATCCTCAGTTACCTGGGTCAGCTCAGGCCCAGCCAGCAAGAAAGAGATCTTGTCTGGGGAAAAAACAAGTGGTTGGCACCCGAGGAAAAAGGCTTGAGGTTGTCTGCTGGCTTCCAAACACACATGAATACACATGCATGAGCTACATACGTACATAGACATGTACACAGAGAGAAAAGAACACCCTTAGCATCTCACAACATGATGTTATTTACAAATAAGATTGCTGCAGTATCCTTCCCTTTTACCGCTGGAGTGTATGCTAGTGTCAAATGGAGTCCCATCCCAGCAGGATAGATTCCTGTGTAGCTCTGTCAATTTGACATGGTCTAGAGTATTCTGGAAAAATTAGAATGTTGTGTGGGCATTTCTATGGAAGATTATCTTGATTGTGTTCTTTAAGGTGGGAAGACCTGCCCGTTGTGCATGGTACCATTTCCTGGGCAGGGTCTGGCACTACATGAGAACAGAGATAGTAAAGTGAGTGAAAGTATATATGCATTAATTCACCGCTCTCCATTCTTGACTCTGGGTATGCTGTGACTAGCTGCTGCAGCTTGTGCTCCTTAAATTCCCTTGCAGTGATGGACTGGGACCTAGAATTGTGAGCCAAACACATCCTTTTTCCATGAAGTTGCTTTTTTTCTGGGTGTTTTTTATCACAGCATCAAGCTAAGACAGACCCTAAGTCAAAATGACAACTGTCCATTTAGGAAGATGCTCATGTGTAGACAAGGAGGTAAAGGGAGATGCTGTGTGTTCCTGGAGCAAAGGCTGAGAGGCTGTGGAACCCTGGAGGTTTCCAGGGAAAGGCAATGGAAGAGACCTCGTGTGTGTTTAACTGACTTGGGAGCCCAGACCACTGTACTCTCCAGGACAAGGCAACAGTGCAACAGTGCAGCAGTGCAGCAGTGCAGCAGTGCAACAGTGCAACAGCGCAACAGCGCAACAGTGCAACAGCGCAACAGCGCAACAGCGCAACAGTGCAGCAGTGCAATGCTTAATCTCTGCAGTTTTGTTTTTGTTTTTTGGTTTTTCGAGACAGGGTTTCTCTGTGTAGCCCTGGCTGTCCTGGAACTCACTCTGTAGACCAGGCTGGCCTCGAACTCAGAAATCCGCCTGCCTCTGCCTCCCAAGTGCTGGGATTAAAGGCGTGCGCCACCACCGCCTGGCAATCTCTACAGTTTTAAGACCTTGTTTGTGCTTTGTCGTGACAGCTTTAGAAAAGGAACAGGTGGGTAGACTGCAAGCAAAGAGAAAGAATTCCTCCGCTAGATGACTCAGTTACATTTATGTCACATGGAGGAACAGCAGAGGGCAGGGGTAGACCACAGGTTGGAGTGGAAGCATTTATAGGGAGGGCTGGAGGGGAGGGGAGAGTTGCTCTAGGCAAAGAACTGACCATCCAGTCTATGAGAGGTGAGAGCTGGCCTGTACCAGAACTGGAAAGATGTAGGGAGACGGCCAAGGTAAAGTACCTGTCTCTAGAAGCTTACGTGGAAGGAAGCCAGGAGAGCAGCTGGGTTTATGGGTCCTGATACAGAGTCACTCCTCATCTCTCTCTTTCCTCCTCCTGTTCTACATCTTTCCATATTTCCCCATCTTTCTGTGACCCTCTCTGTCTCTCTGTCTCTCTCCATTTCTGTCTCTGTGTCTCTGTTCTCTCTCTCTCTCTCTCTCTCTCTCTCTCTCTCTCTCTCTCTCTGACTCCCCCTATCCTCTTATCTCTGGAGCTTTGAGTCTCTGCATCCCATCATCTCATCCCTCTTCTCCTCCCATCCCCTCCTCTTCTCTCCCTGACTTCCCTTCTCTACACAGTGTGGGGTATGAGCCAAGGGTGGCAGCTGGGTATTTGTCGGGTCAGTTTCCTGCCTGGTACCATATGGGCAGTTGCAGATAAGGCTTAAGGAGGCTAGGGACTCTGCCCAGTTGCATTCCAGAGGCAGCTTGGAAGAGTTGAAGCTCTCATGATAGAGATCTAGCAAATTACTGTTCCCGCAGCCTCTGTTCCCTGGGAAAGAAGTCCAGATCACTGTGGTCTCTGTTTTTCTGTCTGCACCTGTATCAGAACAGGTAAGGTTCAAGGAAATAAATAACTTGGAGGCAGACTAATGTCACTCACCTTATAACACACCATCTGACCTATAAAACACACTGCCCAACCTATAAACCAATGCCCCTGAGATCAACTTGATGCACAGAAATGATTGGATAAATAAGTAAACTAGAATGTAGGGAGAATGGACAACACTTCCTTGTTGTGTTGTCCATTCTATAAACAACGGATTATTCTAGAAACTTCCATCTCTACTAGGAGCTTCATTACCACATCTTTCTTCCCCATGTGTACATGTTTATTGACTTATTTAAGAGAAACAGCAGTCACGGCCACTGAAGGTCCTGAGTTCAAATCCCAGCAACCACATGGTGGCTCACAACCACCCGTAATGAGATCTGATGCCCTCTCCTGGCACGTCTGAAGTCAGCTACAGTGTACTTACGTATAATAATAAATAAATCTTTGGGCCGGAGCAGTCAGAGACTGAACGAGTGGAGTTGACTCGAGCAAGTGAGATTGACCAGAGCGAGCAGAGGTCCTAAAAATTAAATTCCCAGCAACCACATGAAGGCTCACAACCATCTGTACAGCTACAGTGTACCCACATACATAAAATAAATAAATAAATCTTAAAAAAAAGGAGTTAAGATAAAATTTGAAAAGAGAGACTATAGAGATTGCTTAGTGGTTAAGAGCAATTGTTGCTCTTGCTGAAGATGCTAAGAAGAAATAGAGGTAAGGAGATAGGAAAAAGACCGAGATGGAAACAGATAGAGAAACCATGAGAAAGGAGAGAAAACAGTTCACTGTAATTCCAGCCTCCGGGGATCCAGCGCCCTCTCCTGGCCCCCGGGCACACTTACACCCATGTGCTCACACACAGAGAGCCACATGGACACAAGACAAATCTGTTTTGAAGTGAGAGAATTGGGGATACTGTTCATCCATAGAACCCGCCAGCAAAGGGCTGGAGGTGTGGCTCAGCAGTAGGGTGTTTGTCTAGAACAAGGCTCTATGTTTAAAAGAGTAGAGTTTGGGGTCAGTGAGATGGCTCAGGAAATAAAGGTACTTGCAGCCCACCCTGATGATATGTCTCCAACCTCAGAGACTCCAGTGGGTGAGAGAGAGAAAGAGAACTGGTCTTGCAAGATGTCCTCTGACCTCCATACCATGCTAGGGCACATGTGCCCACATACTTGGGCATACTTGCACACACACACACACACACACACACACACACACACACACTATATGTAAATAAATAAATGTAAATTGTAAATTGATTTAAATAAAGTTTTCTTTAAAAATAGATGCATGAGGGGTTGGAGAGATGGCTCAGGGGTTAAGAGCACTGACTGCTCTTACAGAGGTTTTGAGTTCAATTCCCAGCAACCACATGGTGGCTCACAACCATCTGTAATGGGGTCTGATGCCCACTTCTGGTGTGTCTGAAGGCAGTTACGGGGTACTCACATACATTAAATAAATACATAAATAAATATAAAAAAAAGATAGATGCATGAGAATGCTATACTTGTTTTTAAATGTATTTATTTTATGTATGTGAGTACACTGTAGTCAACTTCAGACACACAAGAAGAGAGCTTCAGATCTCATTAGAGATGGTTGTGAGCCACCATGTGGTTGCTGGGATTGAACTCAGGACCTCTGGAAGAGCAGTTGGTACTCTTAACCTCTGAGCCATTTCTCCAGCCTGAGAATGCTATACTTTTAACATAACTTCTCTGTGAATTGCTGCCTTAGTCACTTTTCTTTGATAAGACATCATAATCAAGATAACTTATAAAAGGAAGCATTTATTTGGAGTTTACAGTTTTAGAGAGTTAAGAGTCCATGACTATCATGGAGGGGAGCACGGCAGTAGGAAGGCATGTGGCTGGAGCAGTAGCTGAGAGCTCACATCCTGATCTACAGGCCTGAGGCAGAGAGTCAACTGGAAATGGCAAGGGTTTTCAAGACATCAAAATCCCACTCCCAGTGACACACCTCCTTCAACAAGGCCACACCTCCCAGTCCTTCCCAAACTATTCCACCAACTAGAGACCAAGTATTCCAATTATGAGACTATGGGGGCCATTCTTATTCGCATGACTACAATTTCAAATTTCTCTAATATAAGGTTTTAAGTTAAAAAAAAACAGTAGGTGGATGATGGTAGATAGATAAATGGAGAATGAATAGATGTCAATGGATTAAAAGGGATGAATGAGTAAATGGATATGAAATAGGTGAATAATGAATAGAAGATGAATGGGTTTTGGATGAATGGATAGATGGATGGATGATAGAGAGATGCTGTGGGTTAAAATGGTGTTCTGCATCTGGCCTGCCACAGAGCTAGGGCCGTTCATGGATGCAGACGAGGGAAGTTTGACTACGTGCACCCCAGTCTGCCACCAGATGGGCGTTGGGCTGTGAGAAGCTGCAGGACCCCTCTCAGGAGGGTGGGCTGAGGATGACAGGTTCTCAGACTCTTGGACATGGCTGGATGTCGTGGAAGAGCTGAAAACAAAGTGAGGCCTGTGGGCTGGCACTAGGCCAGGCCAAAGGGAAAAGGGTGGGAGGAGAGTGTCCTACCCTTGCTTGGGGGTCTTGCCTGGCTTGCAGAGTGACCGTGGCTGAGAATTCAGAGAGGCCTCCTGTGGGAGGTTAGACATGGGGCTCTTTAGAGGAAGTCCTGGTCCATTGCTCCAGCGCGGCAGATCCTGATGAGAATGGCAGGAAGGGGAGCTAAGAGGGTAGTAGAGGCAGAAAGAGGGAGAGAGAGGGAGAGAGAGAGAAGTAGAGCAGGGAAGAGAATGGGGACAGAAGGGGAGCAAGAGGGCAAGAGAGAGAGGCAAGAGTCAGAGAGTAAGAGAGTAAGTAAGAGAGTAAGAGAGGGAGGAGGGGGCAAGCAGCCCCTTTTATGGAGGGCCAGCCTACCTGGCTATTGCCAGGTAACTTTAGGGGTGGAGTCCAGACAGAATACCAGGGGCTTGGGGTTGACTGATAGCCCCAGAATTATGGAGCTGAGGCCTCGAGTCAGGAGCCTAGTGTCTGGGAGCGTGGCAAACTTCCTTCTGTCCCTTGCAGAGTTATCTGATGGGTCTCCAGGGTTTTAACCTAGCTCAATCAGAAAACAGGCTGCCTTTCACAGTCCCACAAGATGCCAATAGATGATAGAGTAGAGAGATGGTTGAATGATGACTGCAAGAACAGCCATCACAAATAGATGGGTAACATACAATGGATGGGTGGATAACAGAGGATGGCTATCTGGGAAGCTCAATGGGCGGTGACTGGTGTCACATTCCCAGTGACCCTACTTCTATGGACCTGTGCTTCCTACCCACTTTGTCCTGTACCATCTTTCTCTGTCTAGCTCCTAAGAAAATGCTTTCTTACATTTATTTTGTGTGCATGTATATGTGTGAGATTGTATATAGAATGCATGCACACACATCACTGTTAGCATGTGGAGGTCAGAGGACAACTTGTAGGGGTCAATTTTCTCCTTCCACCATTTGGGTCTCTGGTATGGAACTCAGTTCCTCAACTCAGCTGCAAGTGCCTTTACCCGCTGAACCACCACATGGCCCCCTAAGAAGCTTTTCTCCATCTCCTTGTCTATGTCCCCTCACTAGAGTGAAAGTCACAGATTGAGAAAGGATTGTGTTTCCTTAACAGAAAAATGAAACACACCCATGACAAAGCCCTGCACAATGTGAGGGCTCTAGGAGGCATCCCAGCATGCATCCCAGCATGAAAGAAGGAAGAAAGAAGATAAGGATAACTCACAGAATAAGGGCTAAGAGCACAGGCTATGGAGCCACAGTGTCACTCGTTGCTGTCAGTTCACATCCTTGTTTTGACCACTCCCTAAGTGCTGGGATTACAGTTGTGGATCCCCACACCCAATAGAGAACATATCTGGTACTTGGATTTCTCCCAGGAAAATGGAATCTATCGGTACCTTCAGAATTGCAATGGAAATTTTGGGAAACATCTAGAGCTTTCTCAGAAAGGGAGTTGTAGACTTCCCACATTGAGTAGTACTTTCAGTGCCTAGAAATCTGCCCTACAAATGCAAACAGTGCATACCATGCTGATAGGCTAAACTGCAGGAAGGGATTCCTGAGGACAGCCATCATGGTACCCCGTCTTAGTACAGTCTTTCTTCTCAATCCAGGGCCCACAGACTTCTTGCATGATTGATATCAGCCATGCTCCTGGGATCTGGTGTATGAATGACCTTGTTCCGAACCCAAGTGGGGGTGGTAAATCTTGACTCACCCAATCACCACAGACAGCCTCACTCGGGGGTTGCACGAACTCACATTTATTCACAGAGACAGAGGAATGGGGGGGGGTGCAGTGCTTTCGCACTCGGAACCCCCAGGGTCTGGCAGTTCCAAAGAGGTGCTGGTGTCCAGTGTTTGTAACAGGGGTGGGCGGGCTGGGACAAACCCGGCAGTCTCTATCCTCTGGCTAAATGTCCTCCGCCTCGTCCTGCCTTACTTAAGACACGTGTTGGAGTGAAAAGTTCTAACCAGCATCAGGGATCTAGGGGTGGGTAAAGGAGAAGGTGAGTAACCCAGGGCTCAGGGGTAGGCAGGGGAGGTTTCTCTCCTTCAGCTTCCCTCTTCCTTACTGCAAAATGGGAGCTCAATTGGAAGGGTGGAGGATGGATGTGAAGGTCAGGAGGCCAGGCCCCCCAATCCGCGTAGGTGGGCCTTGCTGTCCACCTCCTCATCCTCCATCTCAAAGGCTGAATGGTCTTGGCTGTCAAAACAGGAAGCGCTGAGAAAGACAGGAGGAGCCGGCAGGGACTGGGGTGGGGTGCCAGGTGAAGGAGGCTCTTCCTTGATGTGGGCGATGGGCAGAGGGAGCCCTTCTGCTTCCTGCTTAAGCGGCTGCGGAGGCTGGGGCGACTGTGAGGCCTGGGTCTGGAGTTCCTGCAGCGCTGCAGCCCTCTCCAGCTCGGCGCGGTGGCAGCGTTGGTGGCGCAGGAGGCTGTAAGCGCGGGAGAAGCGGCGTGGGCATCGGGGGCACGGATGCGGGGCGGGACCCCCAGCGTGGACTTGAGCGTGACGGGCCAGGTCCGCCAGTCGCTTGAACTCCCTCTGGCAGCGCACGCACTGGAAAGGGCGTGCCCCGGAGTGGGTGACCCCGTGCTGGCGTAGGTGTGCCCGGCGTCGGAAACCTTTACCACACTCAGGACACCAGAAACGTGGCTCCCCCGCCGGAGGCCGGGCTGGGGTGGCATCTCCTCCATTCTGCCCGCCTTCGCCCCCTTCCGATGCACCCCCACATTCTGCCCCTTCGCCCCCCTCGGGCCCTTTCCCTGAGTTCCTTCCACCCGAGGCCTTGTCGTCCTTCTTGCCAGCCCCGGGTAACGGGGCCAGCAGGCTGAGTGGGCCATGGACGCGGCGGTGCTGGCGGAGGTAGGAGGCCAGGCGGAAGGCCAGGCCGCAGTCTGGACACACAAAAGGCCGATCGGTGGAGTGGACTAGCCGGTGACGCGACAGGGACCAGGGCCTGGCGAAAGCCTTGAGGCAGATGGAACACTGATGTCGCTTGGGGCGGGGCGGGGGTCCTCCTTCGCCCTCCTGTTCGCCTTCGGGGCGCAGACACGGGTGGGCTTTGAGTTCCCCCTTGGTGGCGAAGGCTTCGCGACAGCGGAGACACAGCAGCGTCCAGTCGGCCTGGAGAAGGACCTGCTTCTCCTCCTGTCGCCCCGCGGCCAGTGCCAACTCTGCCCTTAGCTCCGCTGCCCCGGCCTCGGCCTCCTCGGCCTCCGATTCCCGAGGATCCGTACTCGTCGGGGCAGCCGCAGGAGCAGGGTCCCCTGCGGGCCACGTCTCCGGCCACTGTGCGGTCGCCTCCTCTGCGGCCCCAGCCACCGCCACCGTGGCGGGCTGCTCCACGCCCTCGTCCTGCGAACCCCAACTGGCCTCGGACTCCTCCTTCACTGCCCTCTGCGTGGACAGATCCACCTCGCCACCTGCGTGCTCCTGGGCCAGGTGGCGCCGGAGCTGGGCTGGCTCCGGGAAGGTGCGTGGGCAGGCAGCGCAGCGCAGCGGGGGCTGGGGCCCGTGGCCACGAAGGTGGCGGGAAAGGTGGGCAGGCCTGCGGAAAGCTTTGGGGCACAGGGGGCAGGCATGGGGCCTGAGGCCCGAGTGGCTCAGACGGTGTCGAGACAGGTAGTAAGGGAAGCGGAAGAGGCGACCACAGGTGGGGCAGGGCAGAGGTGCCCTAGGGGCTCCGGCACCCCCTCTGCCACGACCACGGCCTCGACCACGGCCACGACCACGGCCTCGGCCTCGACCACGGTCACGGTGAGGTGGGCTGCCCTGGGCAGGTGGAGGGGGCTGTGGATCCATGCCTGTGGGGAAAGGGGGGAGAGGTAGGGGTGGAGAGAAGAGATGAAAGATGTGGGGTGAGGTGAAGAGGAGAGCAGAGGTACAGGGATGGGGTAGATCCACAGTCCAGAAGAGACAGATGAGAGGCGGGAGAGGAAGGTGGTGAAGAGGCAGAAGAGGATAGAGACAGGGAAGGAGAAGAGAGAGTTGTGGAGAAGTAGGAAAGGGAATCAAAGTCCAGGAGAAATACAAAGGAGAGAGATAGAGAGAAAGAAAACATAGATATCAAGAGGTGGGAACGGTCAGGAAGACAGAACAAGAGACATACAGAGGAGACACAGGGAGACAAAGTCAGCCAATTGATTTTGCTCTAGTGCCCTGGAGCTTGAACATTCCTGGAGGGGCTGGGAACCAGTCCACCCTCGGGGCCCAAGTAGGGTGGGATTCAAAGTCAAGAGGCCCTGGAAATAAAAAGTGTATGTGTCCAGAAGTCAGGGGCTGGGAGGAACCAGGGAGTAGCCGGGCTTAAGCCCCTAGGTCTGAGGGAGGAGTGCTGGGGTCTGGATTCCTGGGTCTGAGGGAGGAGTGCTGGGGTCTGGATTCCTGGGTCTGAGGGAGGAGGGCTGGGGTCTGGATTCCTGGGTCTGAGGGAGGAGGGCTGGGGTCTGGGCTCCTGGGTCTAAGGGAAGAGGACTGGGACCTGGATTCCTGGGTTTGAAGAAGGGCTGATTCCTGGATCCCTGGGTCTCAGGCAAGAAGACTGAAGGGTAGGACTCCTGGGTCTCAGATAGAACAAGATAGGCGAACTAGACTCTTGCAGGTAGACGCAGCCTCTGAGTCGGGTGAAGGAAGGAGCTGGGTAAGGGGCCCTGGCTCACAAGACAAGGGGGAGGAGGGAACTGAGAGCTGGGCTGCAGAAAATCCCCAGAGAGAAGGCTGTGTGGCCAGACCCCTGGCCGGGCGTGGTGTCCGGGGAGGGCGTGGAACCTGCCGGCTGTCGGGGGCTCTAGGTCCAAGAGGGGTCTATCTGTTCCGGGTGGGTATGATCTGCAGAACTAGGGCAGCGGGTCGAGGCCTTGCAGATAGCTCTGCGCAGGGCCTGGGGCTCGCCCCAGTCTCTGGGAGCCGGTCTTACCTCCACCTCCTGCGCTCCTTTCTTCCTTCCCTGCGGCCGGGCGATCGCGGACAGTGGTGGCGGAGAGGGAGGGGGTTGAGCGTGGTGGGAGGGGGTGGGGGTGGAGAAGGAGGCTGGGCTCGGTGTTACAGCCTAAGCCTTCCCCCCGGAAACCCGGTGTTTGGTCAGAGGCCAGAAGAGGAAAGACTGGCCGAGAAGCCGGAAGCGGAGGGCCAGGGACCTCGGGGGGCAGAGAAGGAGGGCGCTGCAGCTCCTGGATCCCGGGAGGGGAGGGGGCTGAAGGCCTGTCCTTTGGACCCTCAGAGGAGGAGGGGCTGCAAGTCTAGAACTCTGGATCCTGCTTTCCACCCCTCCTCCATTTCCCATTCATTCTTTCAACAAACAGGCATTTTATCAAGCCCTGCCGGTGCCAGGCACTGTGCTAGGCTGCTGGGTCTGAAGAAGGCAGAGATGGAGATGAAAGAAGCAGTGAGTGACACAGACTTGAGAGTGCACCCACCTCTAGAGCCTTACTCTCATTGTCTTCTTGGTTGCCTGGGCAAGCAATTCTCTCTTCTCCGAGCCTCAGTTTCCCCCTTTATGGTAAGCCCCAGGATCACAACCCGACCAGTTTTATCAGAACACCTACTGTGAGCTGGCTCTGTCCTTGGTGCTGGATCGATAGAGGCAATATTCATACTATGATGAAAAGGGACAGACAAGAGTCAGTCACGGATGGTGTGACAAGGGAAGCTCTCTGTCTTGGGTAAAGTGTTGTGGGAATGCAGGGGATGGAAGAGACAGTGATCTGGCTTTCAATGGGAGTGAATGTCATTCCTCTAGTTTTCCTTGGCAACTATGTTTCTGGAACTTGGAGTTTTAATGTTTCAGCCTGCTATATGGGCCACATTTCAAAGTATATATGATGGAGAAAAAGGCTGGTTGCAGGAATCTACTGCGTTACACTGTTGTTTTTCTTTCGGGTTAACTTCATGCCAAACATTGTTGGTAAGAGGCTGGGTAAACTGTTCCTTTTGTATGTGTCTGGGGTGAGTAGAGGTTTGGAAAGCTTTAACATGCTAGCAATTTCAGGAATTTACCCTTGAGAAACCAGAAACATGCAATATTATACTTGTGCCAGGTTCGTAGCGGCTGCTTTCTTTTTCTTTTTAAAAAAATTCGGTGTATGTATTTTGGGCTGGCAAGATGGCAGTGCAAAGGCACCTGACTTGTGCCTTACCTGAACTAGCTATCCAGGACCCACAGAGTAGAAAGAGATGTGCAAATCGATTCCTGTGGGTTGGCCTCTGACTTCCACACCTGTGTGTCTGCACACACATACACATGCACACATATAAACATAAACACACATTCATTCACATACATACAAACACACACACCCATACATACAATAAACACACACATACATAAAAACACATACACACAGACACAAATGTACATGCACACACACAAACACCCAATCACATATACATATTAAATAAACAAATACAAATGTATAGGGCTGAAGAGACATTTCAGTGGTTAAGAGTGTTTGTTGCTGTTTAAGAGGGTCAGAGTTTGGTTCCTAGCACCCAGTCAAGGGCCTACCCTCCCTGTAACTTCAGTTCCAACACCTTCTGTCTTTTGAGCACATCCATACAGAGGGGCATATTGCTAAATAAATAAAAATAAATCAAATGCAGTTAAATTCTATTACATTTATTATTTATGTATGTCAGGTACACACACAGCATAGTGCATATATGGAGGTCAGAGGATAACTTTCAAAGGTCAGTTCTCTCCTTCTATGATGTGGGTCCTGTCCTAGAATCAAATGTGGTTAGGTTTGGGGACAAGTGCCTGTACTGACTGAGCTCTCTGGCTAGTCTATATTGTGGCAGTCTTGGAAATCACTGTGAATGGCTCGGTAAGAGATCAGAGGAATAAAATCATGACCCAGAGGAATCTTGTATCCCTGAAAAAAAAACAAAAAACAAAAGAGGAAGAAGCTTACTGTGTGGAAATTCGGAGGTTTTCCAAGTGGTCGCATGGAAGAGAACAATACAAAAGCCACCTGTGCTAAGTCTGCATGTGCTCCTGTCTGCAGCTTGGAGACTGACGAGATGGCTCTGCAGTTAAAAGCACTAACTGCTCTTGATGAGGACCTGGATCAGGTTCCCAGCACCCACATAGCAGCTCACAATCCCTCTATAACACTCCACCTGCCACTCTCCTCTGGCTTCCAGAACCAAGCATACGTGGGGTGCACATACATACATACAGGCAGGCAAAACACAGTAAGATAAAAATAAATTATTTTTTAAGAGGGGAAAGGCATGGTTGTGTGCACCTGCGATCCCCTCCCTTAGGAGACAGAGACTGGGCAAAATTCCATAGTGTAATGATATAAGGAGTTTGAGGCCTGACTGGACTATGTGGTGAGCCCTAGTCTCAAATAAACAAATGAGCAAGCAACAGCAAAAGGGGAGAGGGGAAAAGGAAGGAAAGTAACAAATGTAGAAATGGGTAAACAGGAAAATTTTCAAACAGAACAGAACAAGGGCGCTGTTACTTGGGGGTGTCATCTGCAGTCTTGGATTGGGGCGTCCATGGTGGCCATACTGTCAGAGAGAAGCCTCAACCCCCGTGCAAGGACTGTGGCCAGCTGAGCCTGCAATTGAGAGCACTGAGGAGCCATTGAGAAGATTTTAAGCAGGAGAGTCATGTGATCCAATTAGGGTTTAGAAACATTCCTGAGGAACCTGCACAGAGGCAGGGCCAGGAGGGATATGGGGGCGGGGTGTGTGTGTGAGGGGGAGCCATAGACCAGAGTTGTAAGGCTGCTCTGGTCCAGGTGAGAGGTGACTTGACCACTGTGACCCAGCCTGGTTACCTACTACACTTGAGGGACACAACCAACTCATTGGCTTCTCTCTTTCCAGCTAGAATCCAGACCAACCTATTACAGCTCCTTACTTAAATAAACGAAATAAAAGCAAACAAAAACGTTTGTGTGCGCCCATGGGGATGAGAGAACAACCTGTGGGAGTCAGTTCTCTCCTTCTACTCTGGATTCTAGAGATGAAGCTAGGGTCGTCCTGCTTGGCAGCAAGTACCTTTATTTCCGAGAGGTCTTGTTGGCCCAGCCACACCTCATTTCTGAGTTGAACACCTCCCAAGGTTTCTCTTCATGCTCAGGAATAAAAACAAACAAAAACCAACAAAACAAAACAAAAACCCAGCCCTTTATCCCTCAAACCCTATCTAATTCGTTTTCTCCTCCTCCTCCTCCTCCTCCTCCTCCTCCTCCTCCTCCTCCTCCTTCTTTTTTTTTCCCAAGACAGGGTGTCTCTGTATAGCCCTGGCTGTCCTGGAACTCACTCTGTAGACCAGGCTGGCCTCGAGCTCAGAAATTTGCCCGCCTCTGCCTCCCAAGTGCTGGGATTAAAGGTGTGCATGCCCCACTGCCCTGCCCCTATCTAGTTCTATTCGCCCCCTCGCCTGCTGCCTTTCTGGTGATGGGAGGGGCCAACGAGGAGCAGAGTCTAACTATACAGCCCAGATTGGCCTCAAACATGTGATCCTCCTTCTTCAATGTCCAAAATGCTAGGGCTTCAAAAGCACATCCAGGCCCAATGTTTCCTCACTTAATTTCCACCTCGTGCTTCTTTTGTCTGTAATATCCTTCCTTTGGACTTATTTCTGTAAGGATCTCCTTGCCTCAGGCAACCCCCCCCCCCCAGATGTACGTCTGGTGCATGCTAGCTAAAACAGTCCTCGGTTTCATAAATAAATAAATAAATAAATAAATAAATAAATAAAAAGGGGGGCTGGAGAGATGGCTCAGCGGTTAAGAGCACTGGCTGCTGCTGCTCTTCTTCCAGAGGCCCAGAGTTCAATTCCCAGCAACCACATGGTGGCTCACAACCATCTGTAATTGGATTTGATCCCTTCTTCTGGTGTGTCTGAAGACAGCTATAGTGAACTTATATAAATAAAATAAATCTAAAAAAATAAAAGAATTAGTACTCTTATTATTTAAATATTTTATTTTATTTATGTGTGAGTTGGTGTGTGTGCACATTTATGCAGTGCACAAGGAGGCCAGAAGAGGGTGTCAGATCTCCCTGGAGATGTTGGTGCAGTTAGAGCTCTTAACTATTCAGCCATCTCTACTACCCAATTTTCTTCTTTAAAAATACTTTTGTTGGGGCTGGAGAGATGGCTCAGCAGTTAAGAGCACAGACTGCTCTTCCGAAGGTCCTGAGTTCAAATCCCAGCAACCACATGGTGGCTCACAACCATCTGTAAATGGGATTTGACACCCTCTTCTGGTGTGTCTGAAGACAGCTACAGTGTACTTAGATATAATAATAAATAAATCTTAAAAAAAATAGCAGATTCTTAAAAAAATACTTTTGTTACCTCTTATGTATTAATTATGTTTGTTTTGAGGGCAGGGTGTGCATCTGTGCTAAGGCATGCATGTGGAAGTCTGAGGACTGTTCTTAGGAATCAGTTCTCCCTTTTGACCACATTGGTCCAAGGATTGAACTCAGGTCACCTTTACCTGCTGAGCCATCCAGTCAACCGGACCCTTGTTTTTTAACATTGCACTTACCTCAAACAAACCTTAGACTATTGGTGAGTTACTCAGGGTGGCCATCTCCCTCTGGGTACTAAGGAAACTCCATGAAGGCAAGTTTCACCACACTGCTTCTAGCACCATACATTTGTGGGCAAATAAAAGGAGATAGAGAGGTTGGTGGTGTAGCTCAGTTGGTAGAGCATCTGTCTAGCTTGCAGGTTGATCCTAGCATAAACCAAGCTTGGTGACCCAAACCCAGCACTCAGGAGGTGGAGGCAGGAGGCTCTGAAATAGCCCAACCTGAGACCTTATCAGAAGAATGGGGACTATGGCTTTGGACCCTAGAATAGTAAGGAGTGAGGTACTGGAATCAGATGGGGGAGAGAGACAGACCTCAGATGAGCTTGCATGTCGGCCAACAAGAGCTCTGCCTCAAGGAGAGGCTGGGCGTTGCATCCCTACAGTCATTAATGCTTTAGAGAGGTAAAGGCTCCCTTTTTCCCTCCAGAACAGTAACTGTAAAACTTGGCTATAGTAAGGCAGGTTTGGTGACCAGCTCTGGTCTGTTTCTGTACTTGGGAATTGCATGATTTTTTTTCCTTCCTTTCAGATTTTGTGATTTGTGTTGTTTGTTGGTTAGATTTTGGTCTGTTTTGTTGTTGTTGTTGTTGTTGTTGTTTTGGTTTTTTGGTTTTTTGTTTTCGTCTGTTTTTTAAACAGAGTCTTGCTATGTACCGCTCGGCCTGCCTGGAACTCACAATGATCCTCTTGCCTCAGCTTACCCAGTGCTGGCTGGCATTCCAAGCCTGTGCTACCATTCAGGAAATGGATCAATCTCTTTAGTCCCATTCTTCCCTGAGCAGTGGAGGAGTGTGCTGGAGGTGAGGTGGGTAGCTCCCAGTCATCCCGCAGCCACAGGTGGTTTCTGTTTCTAAGACAACCCTGGCACCTTTCCAGGTGCTCACTCTGCTCAGCCTCCTTCTCTCAAGACCTGTCTTGTCTTTAGGGGACAGTGCTTGTATCCAGGGGACAGGCCTCATTTCTCTAACTTAGACATTTGGTTCTTTTTTTTTTTTTTTTTTTTTTTTTTTTGATGCAGACATACTTGAACTCTGGATAGATAATCCTGCCTTTGCCTCTCAAGTGCTGCTATTATAGACTTGGGATAGCATGTGCCTTAAGATTTATTTTATTCAGAAAGAGTAAGCCTTGTCTCTGGACCTCTATTGCTGAGTGGAGAACACTGTATGTATGTATGTATGTCTATGGGTGTGTATATATGTATGTATTGTATTATATATTAAACAAAATATAAAACTTATTTATTTAATGCATATAGATGCTTTGCCTGCATGGATGTCTGTGCACTACTTGTGTACCTGTTTCCCATGGAAGCCAGAAGAGGGTGTGATATCCCCTGGAACTGATTACAACAGAGGGTTGTGAGCCACCATGTGTGTGCTGGTACTCAACTCTGACCCTCTGCAAAAGCAGCAAGTGCTCTTAACCTCTAAGCTGTCTCTCTGAACCCTACAAAATGCCTCTTGGTTTTTACATATTATTTATTTATCTATCTGTTTGTTTGTTTGTTTATTGGGGTAGCATGCATATACCATGGTGCACCTGTGGAGATCAAAGGGCAACTTGCAAAAATCCTTTCTTTCTTTTTTTTTTTAATCTTGTGGATCACAGGGATTAAACTCAGGTTGTTGGGTTTAGCAGCAAGCACCTTTACCACTGAGCCATCTCTCTGGTCCCAACACTGAGAATACCAATAAGGTCTAGCATCTTTGGGGAATGACTTTGCTCCCAAGGGTTGTAACTTTTTCAGACTGGCAACTGTGGGTCTTGGCCAAAAAGTTCTCCCCACCTCCAAATATCTTCCTCAACTTTCTTCCTTGTGATGCATAAGGTTGACAGATAAAAAGTGCATGGAATAAATGAACAGTTGGGCAAAACTTTTTAGAGGAACCCCAGCAGGATGAGAGGACACTTGCCTGCACAAGGTCCTGGTTCCAACTTAGCACTGTAAAATACAAACAAACAAACAACCAGGGCTGGGGGAATCTGGTTCATGAGGTAAAGTACCTGCTTTGCAAGAATGAGGATTTGAGTTCAGATCCCTGGCACTCATGTAAAAGCAGAGTGGCACAGTACGATTCTGTAGGGAGTGAAGATGTTATGCCCAAGCAGCAGGTACCCCCCAAACCACCCAGGAGCAAGTTCCAATGTAAACACATATGGGTCTTCATCACGAGCTCTCACTGTGCCCGCTGCAGCAGGTCAGAGGGAGAGCCCCAGGTGTAGGGGCGCAGGGTATTTATTGTAGTTACAGCAAGCTTGGGGGAGTTTCCATACAGGTCAGCAAGTTTGAATGTTTTAAAAACTGCATTTCTGGCATACTCTGCAGGAACTGAACGTGGGGACAAAACCATTTGACAAACAGGATGGCTAAGTTACCCATTCTCTGCAGGATTTCTTAGGTTTTCTATGTGTAGCCTGCTAGTGTGGCCTGACCGGCTGTTACTAAGTGGGGGTGGGTTGCCATAGGATGCTTGTTCAGGAGGACTGTGATTTCCTTCCTGGAATTGGAGTTTAGCACATGGTCTTGTACAAAATGGAGTTTCTTCAAAAACAGAGTTGGTGGGTCTCTACAAAGACAGGCAGACACCTGAAGGTCATTAGCCAGCCAGCTAGCTTAGCCAAAAAGAAGTTTCCGATTCAGAGAAAGAGTGGGTATGTGGGGGCTGGTGAGATGACACAATAGGTGAAGGGGCTATCTGCTAGCACAGTGGCCCAAATTTGGTCCCTGGGACCTATAAGGTAGGAGAGAGAGAATTTCTGAAATTTCTTTCTTCTGTCTGCCACACTTATGCTATGACACGTGCACAAGTGCACCCATAAGTACACACACACCATACTAAAAAAAAAAAAAAAAAAAATGAAGCAAGGTGAAGAGTAATTGAGAAAGTCACCGCAAGTTAACCTCTGGTCTCCACAAGCACGCGCGCATGCGCACACGTGCGCACACACACACACACACACACACACACACACACACATGTAAGCGCACGCGCGCGTGGCTTTTTAAATGATTGGGGGTCCTTGAGATGGTTTGTGCCATCATCATGTCCAGCTATCGTCGGCTTTGAATTCTAGTGTGTGGGCAATGGGAGGGAGTCAAGAAGTAAGGACAGAGTTAGATAGAGGTATTTGGCTGTGATCATGGACAATGCAAAGATGCAAAGCAAGGCTTTAAGAGCAGAGGGTGAGACAACACATGGCATTTTTCTGCCCTCTGAATGCTGAAAGGAGCAAGGAGAGTCAGGGAGCCCATGCAGGCTACTCCAGTCTGTCAGGAAAAAGCTGTGAGATCCTAGGCAAGGGAATAAATAGAAACCTGTGAATGCATTTAAGATGGATACTGAGGGTAGCATGTAGAGGGCTAGTTCTGCATATTTGTGGCTTATCCATATGCGTTATACATTCAATCCTGGCATTCATGTGGTGTGGGCAGGTGTATCTCTATGAGTTCAAATCCAGCCAGCTCTACATGGTGAGTTCCAGGCTAACCAAAGCTATATAGTGAAATGTTGTTTCAAAAGTAAAGTCTACGGCTGGAGATGTGACTCAGGGGTTAAGAGCACTGTCTGTTCTTCCAGAGGTCCTGAGTTCAATTCCTAGCAATCACATGGTGGCTCACAACCATCTGAAATGAGATCCGATACCCTGGTCTGCTATAACTGAAGATAGTTACAGTGTATTCATATAAATAAAATAAATAAATCTTTTTTTTTTTTTAAAGTAAAGTCTAGAAGCCAGGTGGTGGCGGTCCATGGCTTTAATCCCAATACTTGAGAGGCAGAGGCAGGCAGATCTGAGTTTGAGATCAACCTGGTCTTATACAGTGAGTTCCAGGACAGCCAGGGCTACACAGAAAAATCCTACCCTGAAAAAAAAAGTCTAATACAACTATGATTGTCTATTTTGTTCACTATAGAGCTCTCACACATCCTGCATAGAGAGATCACTTAGAACAGGGATGTAATGGAGAATGTGGGAGCCAACTCCCCCTTCCCTCCTTCCTTAGACTCAGTCTCCTCCTCTATGTATCTAGGTGTCCCAAACCTTTTAAGGACCAGGCTAATGCAGCCTTTGCAGAGAAGCAGCCCTTTGGATCATCCTATCTAAGCTGGTGTGCTCTGGCCACTCACTCTGTGTGTGTGTGTGTGTGTGTGTGTGTGTGTATACCTCTGATATCTCTACCACTGAGCCACACCTCCAGCCCTCAGTGGGTGATTCTAGGCAAGATCTCTACCAGTGAGCCATGTCTGCAGTAGCTCCTTGATGTATTCTAGGTAAGCCTCTATCACTCATCCAACCCTGCCCCAGCACCTACACCCAATGCCTAAGAACTGAATTTAGACGTTGCACATGCATGTTAGGCCTGTGAGCCATACCCCAGCCCTCCCTGGGGGATTCTATGCAAGATCTTTACAACTGAGCCATGTCTGCAGTAGCTCCTCCATGTATTCTAGGCAACCTTCTACCACTCTTCCAACCCTGCCCCAGCCTCTCACTGGTAGATTCTTGGCATTCTACCATTGGTCTTCATTCCCAGCACTCTTTTCAATCTTTCCCCCCAAAACGTTAATGTATTTGTGTGTGCACAGTTATGTATTGGAGTGCCACACATGTGGAAGGAAGCCAGAGGACAACTTCAAGTGGTATCCTTGACAATGGTGCCCACATCCTTTGAGATAGATCTCTCTGGGCAGTGGTGGCGCACGCCTTTAAGCCCAGCACTTGGGAGGCAGAGGCAGACAAATTTCTGAGTTCGAGGCCAGCCTGGTCTACAGAGATAGATCTCTCATTGGCCTAGACCTCATGAATAAGGGTAGACTGTCCGCTTAGACTGGAACTAGCCCCAGGGATCCTGTATCTGCTCCCTAGTATCATTACACCTGGAATTTCTGTGTGAGCTCATGTCCTCATGCTTTTGAGTGAAACATTTCACCGGCTGAGCGATCTGCCTCCCCAGCCCAACCTTTTATTACAAAGTTGGGGTCTAAGTTACCCAGGCCAGTCTTGAACTTCTGAGTCTCCTGCTTCAACTTCCTAAGTAGCTAGGATAACAGGCCTGCACCCAAGGCAGCTGCTCCACTTTCTCAGCACTCTTTCATATTGGTGCAGAGGCCTGGTTCATTATCATACAAAAGTGTCATCTCTATTCAATTCTTCCCTCCCTCTCCACTCACTGCCCACACACTAGAATAGCAGCTTTAGGAGGGCCCAGTAGCTTCTGCTTTGTTCACTGTAGGGTCTATGCAGTGCCTAGAATACTTAGTGCGGAGTATGCAGGCATACCACAGGAATGCTGTGGAACATGCATGAGTGGTCCTCTTCTCTCCTCTGAAGGGCCAGTTCTGTTCCATAGGGTTTCATGAGGGGGTCTAACACGCTCATCTGCAGAGGCCACAGTTGAAGGTACGGAGCCTCTTCAGGAGACTGCTTGGTCTCCAAGGGACATGTCCTATGGGGTGTTTCTGGGTACTGAACAGGAGAGTATGGGCAACTTAGCAGTAGCTACACTAGTGAGGAATAGTACAGGTAGTTAATGACTTTCCTACTAGTCATTAAATGCCTATACTCAGGGAGGGGTGGGACCCCCACCCACCTGCACACTGTTAACTGCTTATAAATCCACAAGGAGGGGCAGGGTCTCTTAAGCCTCTCCCTCAAGGACCTGTATTTATTTAGTGACTCTATTCTGTTTTTAAAGATTAAAAAGAAATGATGTGTATATGAATGTGGCTTTGTACATGTGAATGCAGAGCTCATGGAGGCCACATGCACAAACTGGAGCTTGAGTTACAGGTGGTTATGAACAGCCTGGTGCAGGTGCTAGGAACTGAACTCTGGTCCTCGGAAAGGATGGTATTCATTTTTAACTGCTGATTCATCTCTCTAGGCCCTAGGGGACATAATCTAAGTCCAAGAGGGAAAGAGCCCCACCTCCCTGAAATCCAGGATCAGAAAACAAGGCAGTAATGACCGAATGAGGTTTATTGGAGTCCCAGAGACATTGGGGAGAAGGGTCAGGGGGTCAGGTTGAGGCTCACAGGGGAGAAACACCTGGCCAAGTTTCCCTATCCCCTTGGGATGTTGGAACAAAGAGTCAAGTTGTATTGATGGAAAGACCAAAGTACTACAAGTCAAGGGGGAGGGAAAACCTCAATGTCTACCACCTCCACCTGGTCACAGGATTGGGAAAATTGTGGTCCAAGGACTGCGCTCTACAGCATAAGGGAATGTCTGCCCTATTACTCTAAGGAGAGTGGGATTAGGCCACAACCATTCCAGACACCAGCCCATTCCAAGTGGATAGGAGTATGTGCATCTGGGTTAGTCCAACCTAAAGGGCCAGTCTAATCTAGTGTTCAGGATGGGGGAAGATCAGTAGGGTCAGACCATTCTGCGGTAAGGGAGACCTAATCTGAGAGTTAACCTACCCTGGTCTTCTTTCAGTATAGGAAGCAAAATTGGCGGAAGGCAGATTTCGGTTATACTCATTTTCTGGGGCCACCAGTGGCTAACAGGTGTCATTTGGAGGGAATCCTGGAAGAGTCCAAGATATTGCCCTGCCCCCTCATTCTCTAGATGAAGGACATCTGGAATGATGGCTCACGAGGTGGTTAAAATCATGGGGTGCCTACATGTTATCTGCTGAGAGATGTTAGTGGAGACCCGTTTTTCATTACTATGTCCCCAGTCTTGGAGGCCAGTTGATTTGAACATGCCATATTCCAGGGGTCTCAAAATAGTCTCTGTAGATTTCAGAGAGAAATCCCCCAACAATTATGTTCTTGGATCCTCTTTGCTGAAGGATGCTTCACTGTGGTCCTATGTGGCTTCTGGGCGGCACCATTTTTCCAGGCACGGGCCTGGCTCATCTTATGGTCTGGCTCTGGACTTAGTGGGCAGGGGTGTCCTGGTTATTCAGTCCATGCCCCTGTGTAGCTTCAGGTGCCTGGAGAGGTTGCTAAGCGTGATGAAGCCCTTGCCGCAGATGTGGCAGGGGAAGGGCCGCTCTGTGCCATGCAGCAGCCGGTGACGCTTGAGGTAGCACTCGTGGCGGAAGAACTTGCCACACTCCAGGCACGGGAATGGCTTTTCGCCGGTATGAACCAGCACATGCCTTTCCAGGTCTCGAGGCGAACGGAACAGCTTCTCGCATTCAGAACAGCCAAAGATTTTCTTGCCACGGCTGGAGGAGCCGGGTCCGGACCCGCCAGCCGCCTGCTCGCCCTCACCGTCGGGGGCTGCCTCCCCACTACCCTCACCATGGCTGGCACGCCGATGCTCCTCCAGGGCGGCCAGCGCCGCATACAGTGCCCCGCAGTGGCCGCAGCCGTACGTGGCTGGGCCTGAGTGCGCCTCTAGATGGCTGGCCAAAGCGGGGGCAGATGCGAAGAAGGTCCCGCAGTCGCACTGGTACAGTGTGTCTTCTGAGGATGCTTCGGCTGCTGCGACTGGAGCCCGGGCATTCCCAGTGCCCTCTTCCCCAGGGAGCAGTGCCTCCAGCTTGGGCACGCCTGCCCCAGTAGGGCTCAGGAGCAGCCCAGCGTCCCAAGTCTCGGGGGCAGACCCCACCTCCGGGGCGTCGCCCTCTCCTGCCACCTCCGGACCCCCACCCGAGGCCCAAACCTGTGTTGGAGGTGCACTGCTCCCCTGCAGGTCGTGCGTGAGCTTGTGGCGTTCCAGCAGTGCAGGTGCATTGAAGTCGCGCTCACAGCGCGGGCACTTGAATGGCTTCACATCGGTGTGAGCGGCCCAGTGGGCTGCCAGCTCCCGGCCATGGTCAAAACGCCTGGCACAGGCACCGCATGCAAATGGGGGCAGCGAGGCCGCCGCAGCTGCTGCGGCCTCTGCCAATCCCCAGCTGGTTGCTCCTGCTCCCTCCAGGCCCTCTCCTCCACCGGACCCTCCGCCTCCACAAACCGAGCAGGGCCCCACATTGCAACATACTGAGCAGGAGGAGCTTAGGGGAGGCAAGGCCGGGCTAGGCTGCAGGGGAGCGGGAAGTGTGCCCCGGTGCTGGCGCTTGAGATGGCGGCCCAGGCTGGAGCGAGAGGAGAATCGGAGCTCGCAGACCAAACAGCAGTAGGGCTTTTCACCAGTGTGGACAACCTGCGAACGAGAGCAGAGGAAGGGCTGAAAATCTGGGCCCTGCAACAGATCCCAGGAGAATGAACCCAAGCTCTAGAATCCACCAGCTGGCTCTCCTGCTACGGTACTAGACAGGCATCAGTGGGTGTGGGGGCCACTGAGAAGGAACCCTACCTCCTTGTCAAGGCAAGTGCCCTCATGAAAAGTTAAAATACCATAATGAGAAAGTAGTAGAGCTTTATCGTGGCCTGTTAAAAGAGAGCTACTTCCTCCTGGCCAAAAGAATTGAATCTGGGTTAGCAAGATGGCTCAGTGGGTAAAGGCACTTGCAAGTAAGCCTGGTGACTCGGAAGAGATCCCTGGGACCCATATGGTGGAAGGAGTGAAGCTGAACTAGTACTAGCCTTTAATCCCAGCACTCGGGAGGCAGTGGCAGGCCAATCCTGTGAGTTGGAGGCCAGTTAGGGCTACATGGTAAAACACTCACAAAACAACCAATGAACCAAACAACAACAAAAAATGCCAAGCTGGGCAGTGGTGGCGCACGCCTTTGACCCCCAGCACTTGGGAGGCAGAGGCAGGCGGATTACTGAGTTCGAGGCCAGCCTGGTCTACAGAGTGAGTTCCAGGACAGCCAGAGTTATACAGGAAAACTCGGAGGATGAGGGTTGTATCCCTAGCAGCCATGGTGGCTAACAGGAGCTGGTAGCTCCAGTTTCAGGGAATCCAATGCTTTCTTCCTACCTCCTGGAGTACCAGGACTGAAATGTAGTACAGACATACAGGACAGAAAAACACCCATATAAATAAGTAAATGAATCTTAAAAAGATCTGAATTCTATTTTGGGCTCTGGGTGGAGACAACATTCTAATCTGCCTCAAGCACAGCACACTGTTGTCATCTCCCTCAGCCTTAATCCAAGCTGGACGGCGGTTCACCTTTAATCTCAGCAATCAGGAGGCAGAGGCAAGTGGATCTCCAAATTTGAGGTCAGCCTGGTCCACAGAACTAGTTCCAGGACAGCCAGGACTACACAGAAACCTGTCTTAAAACAAAAGAAAACGCTGGGTGGTGGTGGCGCACGCCTTTAATCCCAGAACAGGGGAAGCAGAGGCAGGTGGATTTCTGAGTTCAAGGCCAGCCTGGTCTACAGAGTGAGTTCCAGGACAGCCAGGGCTATACAGAGAAACCCTGTCTTGAAAAACAAACAAACAAAAAAACTCAAAAAAAACCTCAAACAAATAAACAACAACAAAAATGAATCCAATCCTGCCAATGACCTGGCCGGAGACAGCTAAGGGGATGGGCAGAATGGTTATCTCCTTAATGAGGTGATACACTTGCGCTCCTCAGAAGTTCTCTCCTGATGCAGTTGCTCACAGCTCTTTCCTGAGTCTGCGTGCTACTATGAGTTTTTAACTCAAAAGGCCTAACTAGTCTTTCTCTACTAGCTTCCTTTTGTCCCCCCGAGACTGGGTTTCTCTGTATAGTCTTGACTGTCCTGCAACTCACTGTAAACTAGGCTGGCTTCCAAGTCAGAAATCCGTCTGCCTCTGCCTCCCAAGTGTGGGATTAAAGGTGTGCACCAGCACCACCAGGCTATTTGTCCTTTTGAGACAGGGTTTCTCTGTGTAGCCCTGGCTGTCCTGGAACTCACTCTGTAGATTAGGCTGGCCTACAACTCGGAGATCCACCTGCCTCTGCCCTGCAACACCTGAGTGCTGAGATTAAAGGCATGTGCCACCACTGCAGGCTCCTTTTCTACTTTCTGTCTCTTCTTTGGATACCAACCCAAGCCCTCAGTGTGCTTGCCCCACACTCTGAACTTTTTGTCTCTCTGAAGAGACACCTCCCGTGTAGCTGCTTACAGAACTTCACTGATAAGCATGTCTTCTTTCTTGGAGGTCTCTCTCCTCTTCTTACTGCTTCCCCAGCCCCCAAACCCATCTTGAAGCTGCCAAGATTTATAGCTGGGCTTTTTAGGGTTTTTCTTTTAAATCCTAGTAAGACGATGCTCAAGTTTCTAAGTCTGCTTTAAATTTTTCTGGTCCAAGAGTCTAGAAACCTACAAAAGGGGACTCCATCTCTTCAGTCACAGCCCTGCTATGGGCCAGCTGGCATGTTCTCCATGATGACCTCATCTAGGAACTGATTCCCACAGAACACAGCTATGGCATCCACAGGCTTGAGTTCAAATCCCATCTCTCTTCTCCATAAACACTCCTGCCTTTTCCCTTTGTAAAATGGCCCACATCCCAGCGCCTTGCCCGATGCCCCAACCAGGTGGTTCTCCAGCAGTGTATATGAAGAGATCGCTTGTTTTTGTTTGTTTTCTTCCCTTGAGCCTACCTAAGCTGGGAAGCCACAGCAGTCCCCAGGAGTCCAGCTATTATCCTCCCCAGCTACAGCGATCTTGTGAGATGTCAACAGCATCAGGAAGTGGACGATAACTAAAGTGGGATCCCATCCTGCAGTTTACATGAGGCTGTCATTCATCCACGATGGCAGGGGGCTTTGTGGTGATGTGCCTGCTTAGGGCTGGGGTTGGGATGTTTCACAAGTTGCTGTAACCCCTCACCTGTGCTCTCTAGGAGAACCCAATTAAACCCTCTGATTTGCCAAACAGAACTTTTGTGCAACCATATTCTGGTCTGTTGTTGGTGCCCTACCTGGGGTAAATATCAGGTGGTTCTCCCAGGAACAGTTAATGTAACACCTGTGACACATCAAGGGCCTTCCCACCTCCCGGCTTTTGCACTTGGCTGGCCTTTTGACCTACAATGCTTTTCCCAAGTAGACATCTTTTCATTTTAAGATTTATTTATTTATTTTATGTATATGAGCATACTGTAGTTGTCTTCAGACACACCAGAAGAGGACATCAGGTCACATTACAGATGGTTGTGAGCCACTACATGGTTGCTGGGATTTGAACTCAGGACCTTTGGAAGAGCAGCCAGTGCTCTTAACCACTGAGCCATCTTTCCAGCCCCCAAGTGGACGTCTTACACTTCAAGTCTCAATCAGACACACTACGCCCTCTTGTCTATAGCAATCTAATGTACTCCTACACATTAATTTCTATTTTATTGTCTGGGACAGGGTCATATAGTCCAAGTTGGCTTCAAACTCTTGTATAGCTGAGGATGACTTTGAACTCCTGATTCTCCTGCCTCTACCTCCTCACAAGTGCTGGGATTATAAAAACATATCACGTGCCCTGTTTGTTTTTTTTTTAAATTTGCTTCCCAACTTTTCCCTTAGGGAACTCTTTTCTCAGAAACTGCTTTCTTTAACCTCTACCTGGTACCTGATCATTTGAAGGACTGTAAGTTTTCTGAAGGCCTCACTGAGTTCCCTTGAAGGCCTGTGTTCCATGTAGAAGAAACTGACCATTGTAGAACAAAGGAGTTGGGTGTACATGGGCCTACTGGGTATACAAAAACCTATTTTCTTTTCGTTTCTTTTTTTTTGTTGTTTTTTTTTGTTTTTTTGAGACAGGGTTTCTCTTTATAGCCCTGGCTGTCCTGGAACTCACTCTGTAGACTAGGCTGGCCTTGAACTCAGATATTTGCCTGCCTCTGCCTCCCAAGTGCTGGGATTAAAGGTGTGAGCCATCACTGCTCGGCCTACATAAACCTAAACCTATTTTCAAGATGGTATAAACACAAGGCTGCGGATACTGGAAGGCATCAGCAGTAGAGAACTGTGGGACAAACTTACTAGCCAGGGACATCTGTACCTGCTTTCCCTGAGTGGAACGGAGTCCCAGTGTCTCAGCCATGTGTGGCTCCCCAGACTCACCTGGTGGTGCAGCAGGCCAGTGGAGTCTCGGAATCCCTTGGGGCAGGCAGAGCATCGGTAGGGTCGTTCACCAGTGTGTGAGCGCAGGTGGTTAGCCAAGTTGAAGCTATGCTTGAAGCCCTTACCACATCGAGGACATGCATGGGGCTTGAGAGCTGTATGTCGAGCAAAGTGGCGCCTCAGGTCTGATCGGTAACGGAAGCTCTTGCCACATTCGCTGCAGTGAAAGGGGACCCGAGGCGCAGTGGCTGATGGTGCTGGTCCCGGAGCAGCGATAGAGGCAGGAACCACGGGCAGCGAGGAGTCTTCCATGGTGCAAGGTCCAGTGGTGGGCGGGGGCTTCCTCTGGAGTACAGAAGACACACAGGTAAGAGTCACTTCTCCACTGGCTATCCCTTCCCTTGGCTCAGAAGCAGCTGTCCCTGGGAGACTATTGAAACACTAAGCCACGCCCACCACCAAGCTGCAACCACTACCCTTTAAAATTTTCCCACTCTTTACAAACCCTCCTCGTTCTGTAATCTTCCTAGCCACATCCATGTTCTTTTTTTCTTCAAGAGGTGTTCTGAAGGCAATCCTCTCCAAGCCTGCTCACTACAAATTAAGGCCCTCCTACTCTTGCTTAGGTGTAAGCTGCCTCTTTTTGAGCCCCTCCCGCTCTTCCCTAAGCATTCAGTATTTCTCCACAGACCTCTTGCTTCTAAACTCTTTTTTTTTTTTTTTGTAGACAAGTTAGCAAAACAAGGGTTTGGGGCTGAGCACATTCGCCTCATGCTTCTAGGGAGTTCACACTAGTTCTGTAGTTTCAGAAAAAAAGTAACTTTTTACGAATGAAATGACACTATGCCAGTGCTTACCTCATACAGTGATGGTTTGAGCTAAGTAAAATTGTAGCAAGGTGTACAACACACTTAGGAAAGCAGAGGCACAGAAAAGACTTAATAGAGCAGTTTGACCAAGTTCCTCTTAGTTCCGTATGCTTCTAAGTTAGTCTGACTTTTCTAAGTTAAATCTTCACTGATACTTGCTTCCAAATCCCACCCAACTTTTCCTTCAAGTAAGTCACATTTTTCTATAATCACCTCTACTTCCCTATTATTTTCTTAGCTTGCCGCTAAGCCCCTCCAAACACTTTTACCTTCATGACAAAAACCTGATAGTTCCACTAAAACTTTCCAAATTGCACACCTACATCGCCCCCCCCCCCGCCCCATTGTCAAGGTAAGCTTTTAAGTCACACTTCAGGCAAACTTCACACACAACATACTCTGGGCCTCTCTTGTCTTCTTACTGGACCCCATTTTTCCACTAACCTTACGAACTTTCTTCAGTTTTTCAATCAAGATCCTTTCCCCCGTTGCATGTGATCCACGCCTAGGCCCCACTTTAAATAAACCTCTCCCATTTTCTAACCTAGGCCCCACTTTAAATAAACCTCTCCCATTTTCTAACCAGTGTCGACCCTTTCTTGAAACCCCTCCCCTCCAACTATAAGCCACACCCCAACAAGCTCCTCTTCCAGTTCTGCCCCGCCCCAACCACCTTAAGCTCCGCCCCGTCCTGCACCCCACTGTGTCTGGTGCAGCTGGGCACCCCCCCCCGCACCCCTCCCGCTCGATCTTTCGAACAAGGCCCGGAAAACTGGCCCTTTGTACCCCTTTCCCTGTCCCTAGAAGGTGCAGTCTCAGGCGCCCGGACTGGGGGCAGGTTAAGCTGCCCAGGAATTAGGCAAGACCACCTTGCTTTTGCGTTGCGGAGGTCCTGGAGACCAGGCAGGACCCCCGGAGGCCGGGAAAGTCTGTCCGCTTTCCTGTCTAATTACTTACACCTCCCTCTGGGCGCCGACATTTTGGGCAGCGGGATCAGCGTCACTTCCACCAGAGGGGCCCCTCGACTTCCGCCTCAGCTCTCTTCTACGCCCCCCCTCCTCCCCTTTCCCCGCCTTCTTGGCTCCTCTGTCCCGCCCCCACCCCGCCCTTCTGGTTTTCCTTTCCTATTCCCAGCCATGGAGGTTAAAGAAGCTAGGCTAGCGCCATTTTTGTTAAGGGCAGGGCGAAGGGCGGTGCCTAAGTTACCCGGCGGCGCCATATAGACTAAGGGCAGTACACTCGGCGTGCAACATTTCGTAGCCCTCGGTGCGGTTACGGAGAGTCAACATAGATGTGTTCGGTTAAGATTCCTTTTTTCTAGCCTTTGATTTCTGCTGGGAAGGATGCCGGAAGAGGGAGAAAAATCCAAGTGGTCAAACCTGTTCAGAGTTAGGAAACACCAAGCACCATTTTACTACTTTTACTCCATGGAGCTTTGAAGCTGTTGGGCGCCATGTTAATTTGGGGCACTTAGCAGCCATTTCCCGCTTCTCATCTATCCGGTACCTGTATTTGATTGGGTCACCGGGTTGGGAATGCTTCGTGGGAGGAAAGGCATTTGCAGGTGGTTGGGGATTTTTTGTGCGTGGTCACTGGGCAAACGAAGGCGACTGATACGCAGGCGCGTTAGTTGCTGGCGTGTCCCGGCCTTGGGACCCAGGGCATCCTCTTTGTTCCCCGCGGGCGCTGGCGGCGGGGGAGGGAGGGAGGGGCCGCCGGCTTCCGTACCCAGGGGCGGGGCCCAGCTCGCTCTCCGCCACCACCCCCCCTGGCCCCGCCGCCGCCTAGGGGCTGGGCCCCCTCTCTCCCGCCCCTTCCCACGCTTCGGCCCGTCGCCCCCGGCGCGCGCGCGCGCGTACACACGCGAGCCCAGGCAGCATGCAAATGAGGTACCCAGAGGCGGGGGGCCCGGGTGGGGGGGGAGGGGGAGGGGGGTGGTCCCGGTGCGCGCGCCCGAGCGCGCACCCGGCACCTGTTCCGGGCTTCTTGGCTCGCTCCTGCGCACGCCGACCTCGCGCCCTGCCTAGTGGTCCGGGCTCGCGCGCGCAGACCCCCTCCTGGCAGCCCCTGCCACCAATGTCCCCGCGCCGCTCATTGGCCACCGTACCCTGAGGGCCCGCCCCGCTTGCGGGCTGGGCCACTCGCGCCTGACGGGCACGCGTCGTACCGGACTGTGGGTGGGGGAGGGTCGGAGAGCCACTCTCTCACTTCATAGGTATGTTCCAGAAACTCAGCTTCTGGTCCAGGCTACCTCATGGTGCAAACCATATGATCCTGGAAACGTTGCTCCTGTGTGGACCTCATGCTGTGTGCATATTAAAAGGGGGGGTGCAAGTTTTGGGGGTGTAGCACAGGCCTAGTATGTATGAGGCCCTGAGTTGGATAGCCAGCACCACACACAAAACTTTAAACCAACCAAACAACAAAATGATATGAAGAGGGGTGCAGGGTTCCCCGACAGCATCTGCTGCTAGCTGCACCTGTAGTGGCCTTTGACCCCAAGTACACTCAATCCTACTGTCCTGGGATCTTGTGGGCACTGTGAAAATCCTGCAATTCTGGATGCTTTCTGTTTTCTAGGCTGTGCACCAAGGACACTTTGAAGCTTCCGTATCCCATTCTCCCTACAACCTTGGTGTATTTGAGTTTGCAGAGAAGGAAACAAACTCAGAGGCAAAGCCACTGGTAGAATCACATGCTAACTATTGGCCAAATGATAACTGGATCCACATGAAACCCTTTGAGAACATTCCCTCAAAGGGCTGCTGGGAGGCTTAACTGTCAGTGCTGCTGTGCTGGCTCTTTTGTGTATTCTGTTCACAGCATATCTGGGTTAGTAGGTAAAACAAGTCAAAACAAACAAAACCAATAAACAACAAAAATCCCCGAGTTCCATCTTACAAAAGATACAAATAAGCTCAGAGAAGTAAAGATCTTGGCTAAGGTCACACAAAGGAAGGGACAGATTCAGCATTTGATTTCTGGGCATATGACTTCAAAGCCCAGACTCTTGGCAACTACATATATATCCTTCACAAATCAATAGATTTTGGCAAGGACCTGTCTCTCTCCATGCCTTCCATCTCTGTGGGGAACAGGATCCTTTTGAGACCTTTGTGGCCCACAATTTGATGGACTGTTTCAAGGCCCACATTCTTAGCTGGATTTTTTTTTAAATTTATTTATTTTGGCTTGTTTGACTTTAAAGGCTTTTTGTAGTTACTGTTCTGTTGTTGTTGTGATGGAAACACTATGACCACAGCATCTTATAAAGAAAGCATTTTAATTGGAGGTTTGCTTACATTTTTTCAGAGGGTTAGTCCCTGATCATCTATCTGGGTTGGGAGAATGGTGACCAGCAGGCTGGAACAGTAGCTAAGAGCTCACATCTGATCCATAGGTTTGAGGAAGAGGGAGACTGGCTTGGTGTGGGAGTTTGAAACCTCAAAGTTCACTCCTAGAGAAACACCTATTCCATCAAGGCCACACCTCCTAATCCTTCCCAAACAGTTCCACTAATGGATCCAGACACTCAAACATAGAACCCTATTGGGGGTGGGGGTGGCATTCTTATTCAAACCACCATGAAAGAAAGCCTAGATCCAAAGGAAGGGTTAGGAAGTCATGGGACACCCTTTGGTGGATGGCAGTCAGTATGTCTTATTCACTTACAGAATTGTCTTGTTATCTGAGTCTCAAAAGACTTTAGAAGGGATAGGTGAGGTACTGGGGTACACGGGGTCTTAGACCCTCACCACACTGACACCGCCCCCTCTCTTCTCTTAGCCGGCTCCAGTACCCAGACTCAAGCTCCCCACTGCTCAATGGACAACCCCAGCTCAGACCCGTTGCCTTCAACTTTGTCTGGGGAGGAAGAAAAACCTCTGGCCTTACTGCCTCCTGTTCCCCGGGGGCGTCGAGGCCGACCTCCAGGAGGAGCCACCACCTCCAATCGGACTCTCAAGTCCTCCCTCCCTCGAAAGAGGGGCCGTCCCCCCAGATCAGGGCAGGAAACCCCATTGACAGCACCAGTGGACAGCGGTGGCAGCAGCGATCTTCTGTTGATCGATGATCAGGGTGTTCCTTATACAGTTCCCGAAGGGTCAGCAGCAGATGGGCCCCAGGGCTCTGGTTCCAAGAGGGCCCCACACTTCTGTCCCGTGTGCCTGAGAGCCTTCCCCTACCTCTCTGACCTGGAGCGCCACAGCATCTCGCACTCAGAATTGAAGCCACACGTGTGCAAAGATTGCGGCAAGACCTTCAAACGGTCCAGCCACTTGCGGCGCCATTGCAACATCCATGCTGGCCTTCGGCCCTTCCGTTGTGTGCTCTGCCCTCGCCGCTTCCGAGAGGCAGGGGAGCTCGCACATCACCACCGCATCCACTCTGGTGAGCGACCTTACCAATGTCCCTCATGCAGGGTGCGCTTCACCGAGGCCAATACTCTCCGGCGCCATTACAAACGCAAGCACCCAGAGCTTGTGGGGATGCCTGTGCGCCTGTGCCCCCCCAACCCAAGAACCCAACCGCTGTGGGATGACGATGAGGGTGTCCCTGTTCAAGAAGGGGTACAGGAGGAGAGTCCTGAAGGACAGGAGCCTGTTTGGCCCATATCTTCCACCACTTCTCCCCTGTCTGGGTTTACAGCGGGGGGTTCAGCTGGTGCTGGGCTTGGGCAAGAAGGCCATGACACCCTTGTTTCTGGTGGGATTCCCACCACAGAAGGGGATCAGAAGCAGGGACCTAAACCTCTGGGTTCTGATGCCGTCTAGCACCATCCTGTGGACTGACAAGCTCTGGGAGGCATGGGCTGTGGAAATAAATCCCTGCCTACTGACTTCCAGTGTGTGCTCAGTCATGGTGCCTGTCCCGTTCAGCGTTCCTCCATTATTACCTTGCCTGACAGTGGTATGTGTGCGTGATTGGAGAGAACCTCATCTCACATATCTCCTTAAGCATGGTGCCAAAGAACCGATGGCTAAGAACTTTTGCCCAATCTGACCTCCTCCAGACAAGTACTGTAAAACATTTACCTTTCTATGCAAACGTGACTCAGGGCTCTTCCATCCTACTTAAATTCCTCCAAATTCTACATAGACACATTTTGTTCCCATTTCTTTTCCAGAGGACTTCCTATTTGGAAGGAAAAACTAAGTTGAGGGCTTGATATATAGCTCAATGGCCAGCTCAATAGCGTTTAGAGAGAAGTGTGTGAGCTTGAGGGGAAGGCAGGGCTGAGATGAGGTTCAAAGCTCGGGCAGGAAATCTTAAGTTGGAGCTGCCCAACCCTAGAGGAGGCTGAAAATTGGGCTGAGGATCAAAGAAGTTTAGGCTTGGCTGGCAGAAAGCAATCTAGAGGGAATGAATGGTATTTAACTGAAGGGTGGAGCTTAAAGGAAGTACTTTTAAAATGAAGCAGAGTTCAAGATTTTTGTTGTTGTTAAAAGATCTTTTAATAGAGGCTTGCAAGGAAAGTGAAGCACACTTGTGAGCATTCATAGGAACCTAGGAGTACTTTCCCAAGCAGAATATTAAGGCTTAACTGTTAGAGAAGATTGCCATTCAAGCCATGGAAAGAGGAGAAAAAGGTACCAAAAATGGAGGGCTTGGCTGTATAGAATTAGGCTTAGCTGTCTGTAGTGTAATGGGGCTGAGTTAAGAAAGATTTATAGAGCTATGAGTGGCTAAGTGTAAAGTGTGTCAAAGCTGTGATTCTCATTTAAAGGTGCATCAGAAGTGTTTCAATTCGGATGGATTCCTAAAATCCATCCCAAAGCTTTCTATTCAGTAAGTTTGATTTAAGAGTTAAAGAGCATCGTGCTAATTGATGCCAATGGTTGGTAACAACTAACTTTAAGGGAATGCTTTCAACGTGCAAGTCAGAACTACATACAAGTTATTAAAGAGACATCCCTATAATCCCAGAATTCCTGAAGGCTCTGATTGGAGTATTGCTCCAAATTTGAAGCCATTATGGCCTACACAGGAGTTCAAGGCCACCCTGACCCACAGTGTGAGGCCATGTCTCAAAAAGAAGAAATCAAAA
>NW_022196904.1:2198241-2199337 GCF_008632895.1 Mastomys coucha
AAAAAAAAAAAAAAGCAATGTCCCTTAAATGCAACAGGCGGTACAAAGCTTTTTGTGTAAGAGGCAGGATTTAGAAGGGGGCGTGGTTTGTAGGTGTGGCCCAACTGGGAGGATGGAGTTCCAAAAGTAGGGATTTAGAGCGCAGGAAGAATAGAACAAACTAATTGGGAGGTGCAGAAAAAGGAATCTGACCGGCCTATCACAGGACGTTACGAGATGGGCGGGGTCCAGTCTAGGAGGCGAGGCTTAAGCGTGAGACCGGAGTCTAGGGTGTGTCCTAGCCGGAAGCCCGGAGCCTGTGGGTGGTGTCCTAAGAAGAAGCGGGCGCAGTGGGCGCATGCGCACTAAGCTCCGTCCGCCCACCGGAAGCGGCCTTGACCGTCCCCCCCCCACCCACCCCGTGTCTAGCGCCGGCGTAATTTCCCTTCCCCGTTCCTCCGCCGCCATCCTCCACGCCGGCGCTTCTGGGGAACGGGCGCGACTTCCGCTTCCGGGCAGGAGGCGCGGTGCTGGTGGGGAGCTGGGGGGAAAGGGGCGGCACTTCCGGTTGGGCCCTCGGGTCTCCCCGGAGCGGCGGCACCTCCTCCGCCTCCTCAGCCTCCTCCCGGCGGAGACCCCAGCGCCGGTGAGTGACTGGGTGTGCGGCCCGGGGACCCGGGTTCCTCGGGGGCGGGGGGCCTTGCCCTGCCCTGCCGCAGTCCCCAGAACGCATCCCCACCCCCCCGAATGTCAGTGCTTCCCTGCCGGGCCCGAGGCAGGGGATCCCCAACCGCTAGTCCTCTACAAGATCACTTCAGATATCTTACCGGTGGATGCCCCCTGATACCGTGGGATGGCTACGAACTCGTTTTCATTAGTAATGAACCTCTCAAGTGCCAGGGCCCCCCACGAATCCTTTCCTACCCGCCTCATCAGCTTCCTCCACGAGATCCTCCCCATGCCACCAGCTTTGGTGTGCTTACAGGGTAGCTGCTCCTGAACCCTCTCTTCCTATCTACCATAGGATTGCTTCCAGGGGGTGTAGTCTTGGTACTCTGTGACAAGAGTCGCCCCTACTATGTCTGACCACTCAACCCACTCCCCAATGCCCTTTTTG
>NW_022196904.1:2199347-2233639 GCF_008632895.1 Mastomys coucha
TCTTTAATACCAGGTCCTTTACCCGTTTAGGAGAAATATCTGCCTGGTTAGCAGATATTTCTCGTGAAACACTGCCGACCCACTCCCTCCTTCCCCTCATCCTGGCCTCTGCAATCCCAGGACAATGCAAGTTAGCAGAGAGTGTTCCTTCATGGAGCATCATCAGCTCTTGACCCCATCTTTGGCCAAGTTTCTTGACATTGTCCCAAACTTCCTAGGAAAGACCGTGCTTCTTAACATCTTATCCCATAGGTTTTATTCCTCGCTGAATGAACACCACCATTCTATACCCAGGCCATGCAGTTTCAAAGGGGAGAGATGCAACGAGTCCTCATTTTACGGGGGTTCGCAGCCTAGTTGAGAAGCAGATCAGAGACAGTGCTGCTCTGGGTTTTCTGAGAGTTTGGTGAGCTAAGAGGTGAATGCTGAAATACAAGATTTAATCTTGCCATTCAGAGATCCAGGGAACGGCTGGTCCAGAGGTGCAGAGGGAGCAGAGATGTGGTGTGGGAGAGTAGCAGTGAGTTTGGAGCAGAGCTGGGGAAGACTTGATCTGAAAGAGCCTGGGAATAAATTGCCTGGCTTTCTGTCCAATCTACCAAACTCTTAAGATTCCTCCTGCATCCACTTGTTCCTTGTTCACTCATAAACACTTCCAACACCTGTTTAACAAGCATCTCACACAGAAAATAAAATGGGCAAAAATTCACATAGAGTGGCTATGTTGAAGAGGCAGACATTAGAAATCAAGCTATGTGGGGCTGGGGGACATAGTTCAGTCAATAAAGTGTTGTCCTGAATTCAGATTCCCAGCACTTATATTAAAAATAAATAAAAATAAAGCTGGGCATGGTGGCACATGCCTGTAATTCCAGCACTGGGAAGATAGAGACAGGAGGATTCCTGGAGCTCAGTGGCTAGCTCCAGATTCAATGAAAGACTGTCTCAAAGAAAGGAGGAAAGAAGGCTAACACAGTTAAGGCCACATGACACTGGCCTCTGGACTCCACACCCTCACATACAATCATACACCACACACAAAATCAAAACACATGAGCACAGAGTTATAGGGGCTGGGATATCACAAATACCACCTGTGGGCTGTCTCGTGCCATCTTGTTCCTCAGGTAAACTACAGAGCAGAAAATTTGGTCCTAGACTGCTGTGGCCCACCATGGGGGCTGCTCTGACAGCTTCCTCACCTTGTAGGTGGAATGAAGAAGAATATGAGCTGTGGACTTTACTAGACTCGTGCCTTTTCTCAACCCGTTTGCCCAGCTTTATTTCTTTACTTACTCAGGAATATTTATCAAGCAGCCAGTGAGATGGCTGAGCAGGTAAAAAGCTCCCAAGCCTGATGACCTTAGTTCAGTTTCCAAAACCCATATGGTGGAAGGAGAGAACTAATTCCTGTAAGTTGTCCTCTCACCTCTCCATATGTACACACACAATAAATAAATGTAATTTTTGTTTTTGTTTTTTGAGACAGGGTTTCTCTGTGTATCCCTGGCTGTCCTGGAACTCACTCTGTAGACCAGGCTGGCCTCGAATTCAGAAATCCGCCTGCCTCTGCCTCCCAAGTGCTGAGAGTAAAGGTGTGCACCACCACTGCCTGGCCAATAAATGTAATTTTTATTTTGGGGGGAAAAAAAAAGAAGATAGTGATTAGCAAGCTAGGTACTGTCCTAGGTCCTGAGGACAGTTCAGAACAAAGTCTGGGGCAGTGGAGATGGCTTAGTGGTTAAAGGCATCCTCTGTGAAAGTGGGGATCAGAGTTCAGATTCCCAGAACTTGTCTGAATGCCAACAATTAGGAGGTCCACCTGTCATTTCAGTCTCTGAGGGCAGAAATAGGATCCCCAGAACAATCTGGCTAATGAGACTAGCCATATCTTTGAGCTCTGAATTTGACTGAGAGACCTTGCTCAATGAATACTATGGAAGAGAGAGTGAGGATCATCTAGCATTAACCTTGAGTCTGCGTACACATGCACACACCATGTGCATACATGTGAGAAATGAAAAAGGGAAAAAATATGGTATCAGAGAGGGAGACCAGTAAAAACATGATCAGGAAGGCAGGATATATAGTACATTCTATGATGGGGGGATCTAGTGGGAAACTAGCTAGGGAGTATAGGTCTAGGTGGCAGGTGGCAGTAGTTGCTCAGAGCCCCATTGAGAAGACAACAATCAGAGACAGTAAGGAGACAAGGGGAGGAGAGTATGAGGGTGTTAATTTTGTCAGCAGAAGCTACAGTCCTGAAACACAGGCCTCACAACAGAAATGGAGCCAGCACATGGGAAGAACAGCTGCAAGCTTGTGGGGGCCTTTGTAGGTCATTGGAAGGACTTTGGGTTTCACTAGGCTTTTAGCGGGAACATCATGGTTTGGTATAGCTAAGCGGGATAGCTACACTATTGACAGTGTCGGGAATTTTGAATGGGACATACTATATAAAGCACCAAGCACCATACTCTTTTAGAATTCAATGAATGCCAGTGGCTGGTGCTGGACTTAGGCCAAACTGAGAGATGGGACTAGGAGGCAGGGAGAGGATGAGACAGGTCTTGTCTCCAGTGCACAGTGCTTTGAGGATCCTGCTTCTATTTTGAAAAGTGAAATACTGAAAGGCAACAGATCACAAGAAAAGAGTGTGGCACCTGGAATCCTACCAGTTGCCTTAAACTCCATTTAGCTCAGTGACGTCTAGTCTCTTTCTCAGTGGTTTTTGTTGTTATTTACTTGTTTTGAGGCAGTTTTCTCTGTGAATCCTTGGCTGTTCTGGAACTTTATAAACCAGGCTGGCCTTGAATTCATAGAGATCTGCCTGCCTCTGCTTCCCAAGTGCAGGGATTAAAGGCATGTGCCTCCTCTTCCTGGATGAAGTCAGTGTTTCTGAGTCAGTAATTCTATCCATCCTTTCTCGTTGTTGGGAGGAGGATTTAGAAGAGTCAAAAATTTTGTCTTCCCCCATGCATGGCATGCATATGTGTGCATACTTGTGTAGGGGCCAGAGGTTGACCATGAATGTCTTTCCTGATCTCTCTCCACTTTATTGAAGCAAGGGCTCTCACTGAGTCTGAAGCACACAGGTTGGGCTAGTGTAGCTAGCCAACTGGACCTTTGCCTTCTTAAGTGCAGGATTGCAGAGAGAGGCTATGCCCACCTAACATTTACATGGGTTCTGGAGATCCAAACTCTGGCCTTGAGCCTATATGGCAAATGCTCTATCCGCTAGACAATTTCCTCAGTCCTTTTAAAACTTGTTGTGTTTATGTGGAACTTTGGTTTGGTGTGTGTGGTAGGGAAGTCTCATCCATTTTAATTTCATAAACCCTTCCCTGAAACATGCCACCACAGAAAATAGGCATTTGGAGCTAAAAAGAGATTGGTCTGAAATTAAGAGCACTGTGGCTCTTGCAGAGCACCCAGAATCCATCCATATGCTGGCTCACAACCACCTGTAACTCAGATTCCGGGAATCCAACACCCTCTTCTTGCTGCCACCCAGGCTTGTAGGCAGTGCTCAGACAGGCATGCAGGGAGAACACACACAAAATAAATATTTTTAAAAGGAGCAAGACTTGGGACAGGACTGTCAAGATGGCTTAGTAGGTAAAGTGCTTGTCATGCAAGACTGATGACCTGAGTTCAGTCCTTGGAACTCAATTAAAGGTAGAAGGAGAGAACCAAATTCAGAGTTGTCCTCTGACCTTACATGTTTGTTGACATGTTGAGATTAAGCAACATCTAGCTTGCTCCCTTTCTTCCAGGAGATCCATGAAGAGACCATGAGGAAAATTAGAGAATGTTTTGCATGAATGAAAATGAAAACACAGCAGGGTGTGGTGGCACAGGCTTGTAATCTGGCACTTAGGAGAGAAGCACACTCACATACATCACATCCATAGTAAATAATGTTTTATAAGTCTTCAGTCAGGCTGGAGAGATGGCTCAGTGGCTAAGAGCACTGACTGCTCTTCCAGAGGTCCTGAGTTCAAATCCCAGCAATTACATGGTGGCTCAACACCATCTGTAATGGGATCCAGTGCCCTCTTCTGGTGTATCTGATGACAGCTACAGTGTACTTATACACCTACCTACCTGTCTACATTCAGGGGATTCAACCTGCCAGGCTTATTGAACAAATGCTGACCTGCTGAGCTGTCTTCCTAGCTCTTCACTCAATATTTGGCAAATATTTATCAATATAGACATAGCAATAAATTTCCCTTTGAGCACTGCTTTAGCTGTGTCTCTTCTGTGTTGGTATGTTGTATTTTCATTTTCTTATTTATTTATTTATTTATTTATTTATTTATTTATTTATTTATGAGACTGAGTCCTCTGTAACCCAGGCTGGCCTTGAACTTGTCTGTGTAGCTGAGGCTAGTCTTGAACTCCTGGTCTTCCTACTGCTTCTCTCCTAAGTGCCAGATTACAAGCCTGTGCCACCACACCCTGCTGTGTTTTCATTTTCATTCATGCAAAACATTCTCTAATTTTCCTCATGGTCTCTTCATGGCTCTCCTAGAAGAGAGGGAGCAAGCTAGATGTTGCTTAATCTCAACATGTCAACAAATATTTGTCAAGTACCCACACCTTGTCCACATATGCACTGGTAGGTGCTGGGGCATAATGGCAAACAGAACAGGCTACTTTAGTTCTTGCTGCCTTAGTAAACACGTGGCAAAAGTATGTTGCTGGCACTAACTGTGGTAAAAATAACTGGATTATAGGCTACAGGTGACAGTAAGAGGACAGAAGCTTAAATGGGACTCGGGGATGTATCATTGACTTCTGGAGAATGGTGTCCCACAGCAGACAAGAAATCCATGGAGTTTGTTGTTTTATGAGGTAGAGTCTCAGCTTGGCCTCAAACTCACTATGTAGATGAGGCTAGTCTTGAATCCTGCCTCAGGTTCTCAAATGGTGGGATTATAGATGTGCATCACCATGTCTAGCAGAATCTATTGAATAGTAGTCCTCACACCTCCCACTAGGTTTCTCATACAAGCAGCCCAGGGAGCACCCCTAATGTTTCTATAATTCTAATCTATACTACCTCCGTTGGGGGGGGGGGGTGTTATAGCTTCCTTATGGGTTGGGATTCTTTCCTGGCTATCAAGCCAATTACTCTACTGCAGGCTTGCTTTAGGGACTTTGAGGAATTTACTAGATCTCTCTGAGCTTCAGTGTTCTCATCTGTCCAGTTGAGAGAATAAATGTCTCTAAGAGTTGTGATGGGGACCTAATGAGAAGTGGAAACACATTGGAAAGGTTCTAATGGAAGCAAGCAAAACCAGTAACTTTGTCCCCACCCTCTTCCATAACACTTCCTGCATCCTTCGAAGCTGAGTCCCTCACTTAGGTTCTGTATGCAGTCTCCTGGTTGCTATACCTTTGGTTCTTCTAGAGATTAGATTAAATAGAGGGGGTATGAAGGGCATGGGATGTTGAATCTTGTCCCAGAACACTCAGAACTGGATACTGAAAATATCTAATTCTGAGTAGAGGTAGGGTGGAGACACCTTTCACCTGTGGGTGCATAGAGCCATCCAGACAGACTGAATAATATAAAAGGTCCTGGGCTTTGAGGGGTGAGGGGAGACATCTTCTCCCCCATAGTGTCTTAGCTTTTTAGTATAGTATGTAAGGAAGATGAGGGCTATACACAGAGCCAGGACTGCAGGGGTCAGGGAATGATGGGCAAAAAAGTGTAATCTTTCTCACATTGACTCTTCAAAAACTCATTAGGATTCCTGGGTCTGAGAACACAGAAATGAACTCCAGGAGTTAGCTTCCAGTGCAGAGGGAAGGACAGACAGACAGCAGGGATGGAAAACACACCATAAAGATGGTGCAAGAAAGTGCCTGCCTGCCGGGAGTGTTCAGGGAAGCCCTCCTTATCCAAGGACAGGAAATTCAGATCAGCCCAGGTATGTGATGTCATCATTAATAACACACACAGCACAGGAGGTGAAATGCACACTGCTGATGAATGCTGCATTTCTCCCTCAAGTGCCCATGCAGAGATCAGTTGAGAACCCAGGTCTACCCAGGCCTATGCTTGTATGCCATAGCTTTGAGCTGTCTTCTAGGAACTCTTGCTGTAACCAGCTTGGCCTAGGCAAGTAGATTTCCCTTCCTACTTTGCATTCAAGGGATATTCCCTTTCCCCACAGTATTCCCTTTCCTATTTCTGATAGTGGAAAGGATACTAACAATTAAAAGAAGGCTTTACCATGTATTACCCTGGGTGTTTACAGGATGCCAGGAGGGGCCTTCCACCTGTTAATGTTAAAGTGCTGAATCTTCACAACAGCCCTGTGCTTCATAGATCCTGATTATCCTAGCCTTTGTTCTCTCTGCCCGCACTACCACAAGGTTACCTCAAACTTGCAGCAGTCTCAGCCTCCTGAGTGATTGGATTGCCTCAGGTACAATGATTGTGCTGCATTTACCCATGGTCACACTGCGTGCACGCATGAGTGCACGCGCCCCCCCCCCCAAATGGTTGATGGTGGCACACACCTTGAATCCCAGTATTCAGGAGGCAGAAGCAGGTGAATCTCTGTGAGTGCAAGGCCAGCTTGGTCTACAGAGTGAATTCTAGTATAGTCAGGGCTACACAGAGAAACGCTGTCTAAAAACAAAAACAGAGTAAAAAATAATAAAGGGGGTTGGGGTGGAAGCTTAGGGTTGAAGCTGGTGTTTTGGTTCCTGAAGCTGCTGTCTAAACCACTCAGATGAGAACTATTCATATCCTCGTTTTACAGTGGCAAAACCAGAGGATTGAGACCAGAGGAAGGTATGGGAAGTGGAATGGAAGGAACAGTTTAGAGGAGAGAGTTTGAACTCCACCCCAGGTCTTCCCAGGCTGACCCAGGTCTTCGGGGAATTAGTCTTAGAAGAGAAATCAGGTGCATGAAGACAGTCTGAGGGTGAATAGAGAGGTGTGTGAAGATCCAGAAAAGATGGAGGTTGGGAGGAGACTAGCAGTGACCCTGAGTTATTACAGGTTAGAGGAAAGCAGATGTATAGGTGGAATGATAGGCGAGCTAAGAGAATGCTGTCGGTGCAGGAGCATGGATCTAGTTCCCAATTGCTTGCTACTCACGGGCTCTCTTTGCTCAGTCCCCATCCTCTTCTTCACAGGGTCTCCCTTCTTTCCACCGACCAGAGATGGAGGCAAACCAGGCAGGCAGCGGTGCCGGGGGTGGCGGGAGCAGCGGCATCGGGGGCGAGGACGGGGTCCACTTCCAGAGTTACCCATTTGACTTCCTGGAATTCCTCAACCACCAGCGCTTTGAGCCCATGGAGCTATACGGGGAACACGCCAAGGCAGTGGCAGCCCTGCCCTGTACCCCGGGGCCCCCGCCCCAGCCCCCACCCCAGCCTCCTCCACCCCAATATGACTACCCACCCCAGTCCAGTTTCAAACCCAAGGCGGAGGCTCCTTCCTCATCCTCATCATCATCTTCATCCTCATCTTCCTCATCCTCGTCTTCCTCATCCTCTTCCCAAGCCAAGAAGATGGATCCGCCTTTGCCACCCACCTTCGGGGCTCCGCCCCCTCCACTCTTTGATGCTGCCTTCCCTGCTCCACAATGGGGAATTGTCGACCTCTCTGGACACCAGCACCTGTTCGGGAACCTGAAACGAGGTGGGCCCACACCTGGGCCTGGAGTAGCATCAGGACTGGGCACTCCCACTGGGACCCCAGGGCCACTTCCCACACCCTCGCAGACCCCGCCTGGGCCTACAGTAGGGGCAGCCTGCGACCCAACCAAGGACGACAAGGGCTATTTCCGAAGGCTGAAGTACCTGATGGAGCGGCGCTTCCCATGCGGTGTTTGCCAGAAGTCCTTCAAACAGTCCTCACATCTGGTCCAGCACATGTTAGTGCACTCCGGGGAACGACCTTACGAATGCGGCATCTGTGGCCGCACCTACAACCATGTCTCCAGTCTCATCCGCCACCGACGCTGCCACAAGGACGTGCCACCAACACCAACTGGGGGTACGCCACAGTCTGGGCCCGCACTTCCTTCACTGGGCCTCCCGGTACCCACAGCCAGTGCCACAGCCAACTCTGACCCCGCTGCAGTGTCCTCTGGCCCCTCAGCCACCCCTGCAACGCCTGCCACCTCCACTGATGGGAACACCACCACCCCTGCTGCCCCACCCAGCGTGGCCATGCCTCCCTCAGCGACTACTGGTGGAGAGGGCCCATTTGCCTGCTCCCTCTGCTGGAAGGTCTTCAAGAAGCCTAGCCACCTCCACCAGCACCAGATCATCCACACGGGTGAGAAACCCTTCTCCTGCTCCGTGTGCAGCAAAAGCTTCAACCGGAGGGAGAGCCTCAAGCGTCATGTGAAAACGCACTCGGCCGACCTGCTGCGCCTGCCCTGTGGCATCTGTGGCAAGGTCTTCCGCGATGCCTCCTACCTCCTCAAGCACCAGGCAGCCCACGCAGCAGCCGGGACCCCGCGGCCGGTGTACCCCTGCGACCTTTGCGGGAAAACATACTCGGCGCCGCAGAGCCTGCTGCGACACAAGGCTGCCCACGCACCACCTGTGGCCACGGAGCCGGCCAAGGACGGAACGGCCTCGGTCCCACAGCCACCTCCTCCCTTCCCCCCAGGCCCTTATCTCCTGCCCGCGGACCCATCCACTACCGATGAGAAAGCCACGGCGGCCGCAGCGGCTGTGGTGTATGGTGCGGTGCCTGTCCCACTTCTCAGCGCCCATCCGCTGCTGCTCGGCGGTGCTGGGAATGGCGGTGCTGGTGGCCCGGGCGCGGGTGGCCCCAGCAAGACGTTCTGCTGCGGCATCTGTGGACGCGCTTTTGGGCGCCGCGAGACCCTGAAGCGCCACGAGCGCATCCACACCGGCGAGAAGCCCCACCAGTGCCCAGTGTGCGGGAAGCGTTTCCGGGAGTCCTTCCACCTGAGCAAGCACCACGTGGTGCACACCCGAGAGCGGCCCTACAAGTGTGAGCTGTGCGGCAAGGTCTTCGGCTACCCGCAGAGCCTCACACGCCACCGCCAGGTGCATCGGCTCCAATTGCCCTGCGCCCTGGCAGGAGCCACAGGCCTCGCCACCAGCCAGGGGACCACTGGGGCCTGTGGCCCGGGAGCTGCAGGCACTTCAGGTGGGCCGGCCGACCTGAGCTACGCCTGCTCAGACTGCGGGGAGCACTTCCCGGATCTCTTCCACGTCATGAGTCACAAGGAAGCTCACATGTCAGAGAAGCCATATGGCTGTGACGCCTGCGGCAAGACGTTCGGTTTCATCGAGAACCTCATGTGGCACAAGCTGGTTCACCAGGCTGCCCCGGAGCGCCTTCTCGCGCCAACATCCAGTGGCCCCCAGTCCTCTGATGGCGGCAGCAGCAGCAGCGGAGGGACCGATGCATCCAGCGTGCTGGACAACGGACTAGCCGGAGAGGTGGGGACGGCTGTGGCAGCGCTGGCTGGGGTGTCTGGGGGCAGCGAGGATGCGGGTGGGGCGACGGTGGCCGGATCGGGTGGCGGGACCAGTTCAGGCGCTGAGCGCTTCAGCTGTGCCACATGCGGCCAAAGCTTCAAGCATTTCCTGGGCCTGGTGACTCATAAGTATGTGCACCTTGTGCGCCGGACCCTGGGTTGCGGCCTCTGCGGCCAGAGCTTTGCAGGCGCATACGATCTGCTCCTGCACCGCCGAAGCCACCGGCAGAAACGGGGTTTCCGCTGCCCAGTGTGTGGGAAGCGCTTCTGGGAGGCGGCCCTACTGATGCGCCACCAGCGCTGTCACACAGAGCAGCGGCCCTACCGGTGCGGCGTGTGCGGGAGAGGCTTCCTGCGCTCCTGGTATCTGCGGCAGCACCGCGTGGTGCACACGGGCGAGCGCGCCTTCAAGTGCGGCGTGTGCGCCAAGCACTTCGCACAGTCTTCTAGCCTAGCAGAGCACCGGCGGCTGCATGCTGTGGCTCGGCCTCAGCGCTGCGGCGCCTGCGGCAAGACCTTTCGCTATCGCTCCAACCTGCTGGAGCATCAGCGGCTGCACCTGGGCGAGCGCGCCTACCGCTGTGAACACTGCGGCAAGGGCTTCTTCTACCTGAGCTCCGTGTTACGCCATCAGCGTGCCCACGAGCCCCCGAGGCCCGAGCTGCGCTGCCCTGCCTGTCTCAAGGCCTTCAAGGATCCTGGCTACTTCAGGAAGCACCTGGCTGCCCATCAGGGTGGCAGGCCATTCCGCTGCTCCTCCTGCGGTGAGGGGTTCGCCAACACCTATGGTCTGAAGAAACACCGCCTGATGCACAAGGCTGAGGGTCTTGGGATGCCCGGAACAGGGGGAAGCGCCTTGGCCGGAAAGGATCCCTGACCAGGGGGTTTCAATGTGCCACTATAATCAGATATTCCCTTCTGGACTCCACCCTTCTGGGGCTGCTGGTCAGACTCTCCCCACCCTTCCTTACTGTTACCCATTCTAAAGAACCCCAGGTGGTCTAGCTTTCTTCCAGTCTCATGCCCTATCAACTGAAGATTAAATTGCTCCAACCCCAGGCCATTCTGGCCCTTCCTTCTTCATCTGTCAGACACTGGACTTGATCCTCTGTCCAGTAGATCCTCTTTTGTAAACCTCATCTGCCACCCAGCAGCTTCTGGCTCCAGTGAACTCTGTGATAGAGATGGGTTTGAACTTTCACCCTCTCTATATCCTCTGGGATCTGGCTGGACAGTGTGGACTATGAAGAGTTGGGAGGGTACAGGTGGGGGTCTGGGTGCTCTTGGATTGGGGGTGGGCTGGGGAGGGGACAGACGCGGCTTGTACAGAGCAGAGAACAATAAATGGTATCAACAGGGCCGCTGGGGTCTGTCCTTGCTGTTCCTAGGGGGTTCCACTGACTGCCTGGACACATCACCTCACATCACTCTCTTTTCACCTAGGTTGAGTGAGGATTTGCCATATCCCGGGCATTAGCCTATGAATTGGGCAAATGGAGAGGAGTGAAACAGGGAAGTCGCACTCTCAGGAACTGATTTGAGATCCCGAGACTCCCCTCCATGATGCTTTCAGCCACCATGACCGGAAGCCTCCTGTCTGCCAAGCCCTGACCTGGGCACTAGGGAAACTGATGAATTGATTGGACATGACATTCACACTCCAGTAGGCTGGGAGAGCATACCCGAGGAACTTTTAACACAGTCTGCAGACTTACTGGAGATGGTCTCGTGTAGTCTAGGCTAGCTATGGACTTGCTTTATAGGTAAAGATAGGCTTGATTTTTTTCCCCCACTTTGAGACATGGTCTTTCTATGTAACTCTTGGCTCTCCTGGAACTCTCTGTGGACCAGGCTGGTCTTGAATTTCACCTGCCTCTCTGCCTCACTGGTGCTGAGATTAAAGGTGTGCACCACAATGGCTGGCTAGTCTTGAACGTTTTTTTTTTAATCTAGATTTTAAAAAATTAAATTAGGTATATGGGTATTTTGCCTGCATGTATATTTGTGCACTACTTGGTGCCTGGTGCCCATGGAAGCCAGAAGAGGGCATTGCGTCCTCTGGATCTAGAGCCACAGGTGGGTGTGAGCTACCATGTGGGTGTTGGGAATCAAATCCCCAATCCTCTGGAAGACCAGTTAGTGCTCTTAACTGCTGAGCTATTATTACTTCAGCTCCAAATTTCATTTTTCTTCCCAGTTTGACACATATCTGTATATGTATGTATGTGTACACACACACACACACTTTGGTTGTATCCACACAATCTCCACTATGCTCTTACCCCTCTCCCTATCCTGCTGAACCCTTTCTTGCCAACAAGAAAAAAGAAAAGTCTTACTTTTGTCTTTTATTTTCTTGGTGACCCATTGTGTTTAGTGAGGGTTTCATGTATAAACTTGGTTGGAAGGCTTCTTTACCTGAGCAGGGGCAGCTAACCAGTAGCTATACCACTGAGGACTATAGTCTCCCTCTCCAGGCAACCATGAAATGCCTAGAGCTCCTCAGAGGCGGGTGGGACATTAGGAGCCTCTTCCCTGAGACTATAGACTTGTGGTCCTCCTGTTTCCATACACAAAGGGAAAATGGGCATGTGCCATTATGCCTGGTTTCTGTGGTGCTGGAGATTGAACCCCGGATACCATGTGTACTAGAAAAGCACTCTAGCAGCTGAACTGCATCCCCAACCCCACTGCCCTCTTCTGATAGAGTGTACAAACTCCTTTAGCTTCCAGTCCCCCCACTTCTCATTGATTTGAACACTGAGCCAGAGTGTCAGTTGCTATATTTCACCTCTCCTAGAATCTGACCACTTGTCTGCACTGCTGCTGTGTTGGTAGTCCCCTCTGAAAGCAGCAAGGAGTTTCTGTTTAGTGGTAAGGATCCATGTGAGAAAGCAAAGACACTGTTGTCTTGGGAAGCAGGCTCCTTTCTTTGGAGAAACTGGTGAGTTTTTATTATGCATCCTCCGAGGATTGTCTCTTGGGGATGCTGGATGAACAAGGACTACTGAACTAGCAACACATCTTCTCCATGAGAAAATTAGGGACTCGTCTGAGTAAGTACACCAACTTCTAAGATCACTTCACTGCACAAAACTTCTTACAACACAACCAAATAGCCATCTCCAAAGAGCCCAAGCCTGGTCACTCACCATTCCAGATAATGGATAACTACCCAGAGAATTGGAATACAAGACTGACAGAGAAGCCTTTCAGAAAGTCTTTTAATAGGAACAGACTGGAAGTCCCACTCTTATCCGATACTCCAACTCCCAAGTCCTTTTAGCCCCTTACCACAGTGTCATTTCTTACTTTTACACCCTGTACTGGCCCACCAAGGTTGTCATCAGCTAACCCTGCCTCAGAATTGCCCAGGACTAAGCAGGAAGCTGTCTACCTTAGAGTGTTGAATAGAGAGATCTGAAACTTCTTAGTAGACAGCTTCTGAGCCTAAGGCTTAAAGGGATACCAAGTGATTGCCTACTTGTAGTGTGTGCTCTCAGTTGCTTCCAAAAAACTTTAGTGAGTTAAAGAGAGACCACTATGGGGTAGGATGGAGAAGTTAGCAGAGCTTAGAGTGAATCTTTATGAGCAGGTTCACATCCGAGAGATGTGGTTTAGGTACTCTCTGGTTTAAAGGGTAAGGCATCCCAGCATTCCTTTAGAGGTGGCCTGGTGGGCATCTTCTGCACTGGAGGGTAGACATCCCAGGATCAGTGCAATCCAGTTGAGGTAGGCAAAAGATTTCATTGGACCAGAGGCGGTGGTACATAAGGTCTTGCTTTCCAGCCTGGTCTGGTCTGGACCTCATGATCTTCCTGCCTCTAGTGTGCTGGGATTACAGGCCTTTGCTATGCCCAGCTGTCTATGTATTCTCAGATATACCTGGGCACCCACAGACCCACAAGTACCTCTTTCCTGAGTCTCTCATGGGCTTCTGGGAGACCAGAACCAGGTTCCCTTTTTCATCTGACTCCAACTGCTCATTATTTTTCCTTGGCTTCTGCCTCTATTTGCCCACCCACCTCTCCTATGATATGCTTCCTACTTCCAGCCTACTGGTCAACCTCCACATTGCCGTTCACAGTTTCTCTACACCCTTCTTCCATAGTGTTTTCTGTCCCACATTTACTTCCTGATTCTTGGGACACCGAAGATGATCTCAGTTGGCCTCTAGACTCTCCCACTCCAGGCCCTGGCCCATGGAAGTGGGTACGCTGGTGTTTTCGGAAGTTGGAGGAGTTATTGAAAGTGCGGTTGCAGAGCATGCATCGGAAGGGGCGCTCGCCTGTGTGAATGCGGGCATGACCACTCAGCACAGAGGACTGAGTGAAGCCTTTGCCACAGATGCCACAGTGGTAGGGCCGCTCCCCTGTGTGTACCCGCTCGTGGTCTCGCATGTCTGAGGAACGTCGGAAGGGCTTGGCACAGAACCTGCAGGCGAAAGGCTTGCCTACCACAGCACCAGAAGCTGCTGCAGTCATCACCACCTCTGACCTCTCCTGGGCCACCCTTGAGTTCGGCTGTCCCATTGTTGCTGTGGGTAGAAACCTTCCAGAGGTGCCTGGCTCTACCCCGTGTCGGTGCTGGTGCCGGAGCAGAGGTGCCAAGGCCTTAAAAGCCCGTGGGCAGAGGGAACAGCGGTAAGGCCGTTCTCCTGTGTGCAAGCTGTAGTGGGCACGCAGGCTAGCAGGACCTGGACAGCTGTGGCCACACACGTGACAACGGCTAGAATCCCCGCCCTGCCCAAGCCCCTCCACGCTTGCCAGGTGGCCATGCTCATGAAACAGCAGCTCTGAGACTAGACGGAAGGCAGCAGGACACAGGGCACAATGAAAAGATCCTGGTTCTGGGGGCTCAGGGACCAATGTGGTGTCTGTGACTTTTACCACCTGGATCTCGATGAGGTCACCTGGGGGTGTGGCAGGGCGGCCATCATCAGGCACCAGGACCTGGAGAGCAGAAGAAAAAACAGGAGGCTGTGGACCCTGTTTGGAGAGCTTATTAAAACACTTGCCTGGGCTGTGAAGATGTCTCAGTGGGTAAAGACACTTACAAATCTAACGACCTGAGTACGATCCTTGGGACCCACAGGGTGAAAAGACAGAAATGACTTTCTAGAGATGCTCTCTGACCTCCAAATTTTTGTGCTATAGCACACATGCACACCCTTTCCTTACATAATAAATGAAAAATAAAAATTTAAATAAAATATTTGCTCCTCTGAAGTGTACTGTATCCTGTCTTTTTGTTTTTGCTTTGTTTTTTATATGATTTATTATTTACTTACTTAGAGACAAGGTTTCACTATGTAGCCCTGGCTGGTTTGGTACTTGCTGTGTAGACTAGTTTGGCCTAGAACTCATAAAGGTCTGCCTGCTTCTGCCTCCCAAGTGCTGGGATTAAAGGCATGTGCCTGCCATCAAGCCCAAGTGTTTCATTTTATACTTATGTTATGTGGGAGAGCCTGCATATATGTTCACTGTGTGTGTTATTGTCCATGGAGGCCAGGTGTGAGGATCAGATCCTCTAGAAATGGAGTTACAGGTGACTGTGAGCCTCCATGTAGATGCTGGGAACTGAACTTCTAAAAGTGCAGCCAGTGCTCTGAAATGCTGAGCCATCTCTCCAGCCTCATCCCTTGGTTTCTTAACCCTGTTATCCATGATACAGAATTCTTGCTGGATCCATTCTGGCATTCCCCCTTCTTGCCCCCAAAATACCACAGACTTGGAGGTGCCTCTCCTATGTATTAGTTAAAAGCCTCAGAAAGAAAAACACCACTCAAAGGGAATCCCTATTCCTGCTTCTGGCCCTCATCATCCACCTCTTTTAGAGCACCCTAAATGGACCTTGGAAAATGTAAATGAGGTCATGACATTTCACCACTTCCAAGCCCTCCAATTGCATTTAAAACCTCGTGTCCTTCCTATAATATCCAACATGATCTGGATCCTGCTTATCTCACTGATACAGTGTAAACTATAAGCTGGCACCCAGCTGACTTCTGCCATTTAAATTTAGCTCGCTCCACCCCCACTCTTGAGTGTACTTTTTATTTCTTATAGAACATATTACAATAAATTCTCTTTATCGTCACTTTTTCTCCTCATAAGACTGCAAGCTGCAAGAGAACGCAATCGTTGTCCGTTTTGATCCCTTGGAGCTTTAAATGTTTGTTGAATGAACCACTATTCTGAGTTACTTTCCAGTTACTAGTTAGAAGTTTTAAAGTCATCCGATGCACCCATTTCTCCTCCGTTGGGCATTTGTAAGGCAGGCAGTCCTTGTATCATCATCACATGCCATCCTAACATGGTGACCGGATTATAGCTCTCTTTGGGGTCACCTTTCCAACCATCCACTAGCCCTACAATTTCCCTGATGCCCCGCCCCTCTTAAGACTCTACACTTGTTTATGCAAATAAACTCCCTTGTCCTCCCCCAGGACCCAACCAAGCCCCAAGACACAACCTGTCTGAATTCAGGACCCGCCTCAACCTGGCCTCGCCCCTCATTCCCCATAGGCTCCTCCCTAAACCCCGCCCCAGAGTGTTACCATACCCCCCCGCCCAATTGTCCTAGGCCCCGCCTTGGTCCCGCCCCTTGCCCTGCTATCGTCTTTGCTGTGAACCCCCTGCCCAGACCCCTTCGTCGCCCGCACCAGGTCCGGCGGCTCCGGGGATGGCGACTCCCGGGTCGGTGAGCTCGGAATCCGGGGGTCCGGGCGCGCGGCGGCCATCTTGTACCTAAGCCCGGTCCCCGAGGGCAAAGATTGCTCCGCGAGGGGCGGGGCCGGGCCGGCGGCGCTGCGCAAGCGCGGGGCAGGTCGACGAGGGGCAGGACCAGAACGGGTAGATGGGCGGGGCCACGGCGGGGTGGGATAAGCGGAATCCCGCAAAAAGTCTTCTATAACTGTCAATCCTCCACGTAGACAGACTGAACTTGCAGCTGGGAGGTCGGCCAGAGCCTAGCGACGAATTCCGATGTCTCCCCACTTTTTAATTATTTAGGGATGTATTCCTGTCTGGCCTAGAACTCTCTTCGTAGACCAAGATGGCCTCGAACTGACAGAAATCTGCTTGCTTCTGAGCCTTTATGATTGGCCTTCCAAATCCCTTTTTAAAACTAACTCCAGCTGAGCCCGAAGTTTGCTTACATGAACTTCAAGGCATGGAAGATTCTAACGTTTCTGAGGTTACTTTCCATTCCTGGTGCAAAAGGTAGCGGCTCAGTTTATGAATGGAAGATTTTCTAAGCCTGTGTCAAGAATGAGACTCATTTCGGAAGTAGAGTTTGGGGAAACTGGGAAAGGGGATAACATTTGAATTGTAAATAAAGAAAATATCTAATAAAAGAATAATAATAATAAAAAGAATGAAACTCTTGAGCGGCAGCTCAGGTGAGATTCCAGACGGAAGCAAACCCCCGCGAGTTGCTGTGATGTTTGGGGGAAAAGAGCTCAAAGAGGGTTTTCGGCAGCACTAAGGACAGGGCTCTTTTGAGAGTTCAACTCACTCCAGGGCTTGGCTTTGTGACAGGATAAATCAGGACACTTTTGTGGCCAACTCCTCCTTCTCTCCTCCTCTTTCCACTCACTCCTTGTTTCCTACCCTCTGACAAGGCCCCATACAGTGAGAGCTGGCCTCAAACTTATGTAGTCTATGCTGGCTTTGAACTCTATTTTGATTTTTAAAGATCTCCTCCTCCTCCTCCCCCTCTCCCTCCTCCTCCTCCTCTCCCCCTCCCCCTCCTTTGCACGGGTGCTCTGCTGGCATATATGTCTGTACATCACATGTTTGCAGTGCTCATGGACATCTGAGATGGTGAAGTTATAGAAGGTTGTTAGCTGTCATGTGGGTGCTGGAACCAAACCCAGGTCCTCTGCAAAAGCAACAAATGCCTTAACTTCTAAGTTATCTCCCCAGCCCTGGCCTTGAACTCTTGATCTTTCTGGTCCTGTGATTACAGGCACGCTCTCCACCACCCCCCTGCCACCGTGCCCATCTCCATTCCTCTCTCTTCTGTACGGACCTTTAGAAGTGTGTGGAAACAGCCAGAAAAGAGACATGGGAATGCTTTGAAACTCTCTGTTTATTTGGATAGAGAAGGAGACATTTATCATCATGGCTAAGATTTCCTTTCTCTGGAGGGGGGTGTATGATAGCATTTCTGCTTGAAGTTACATGTGACCATGTGACTTCCTTTAGCTAGGAAGGTTGTGAACCACTGGCTCAGGGTTCTAGCTGTTTTCTGTCAAATAGTACATCAGGTTGGGAATTAAAAAAGAAGACGTTGTCAGATGCCCTGGAACTGAAGTTATAGGTCCTATGAGCTACCATGTGGATGCTGGGAACTGAGCCCAGATCCTCTGAATGACAAACAAGTGGTCTTAAATGGTTGGGTCATCTCCCAAGCCCCCTTAGTATTATTTGTTTGTTTTTAATAAATCAAGCCAGGCAGTGGTGGCGCACGCCTTTAATCCCAGTGCTTGGGAGGCAGAGGCAGGTGGATTTCTGAGTTCGAGCCCAGCCTGGTCTACAGAGTGAGTTCCAGGACAGCCAGGGCTATACAGAGAAACCCTGTCTTGAAAAACAAACAAACCAAAAAAAAAAAAAAAAAAAAAAAACAAAAAAAATCATTGGTGTCAGGGAACCTGTAGACAATTTTTAAAATCTGACATACATACAGGCATTCATGCAGGCAAAACTCCCAGACATCTAAAATAAAAGAGAATAATTAAAAATAACATTAAAAAGTAGTGCAGGTATTTAATCCTAGCACTCAGCAGTCAGAAGCAGGCAGATCTCTGTGAGTGTGAGGCCAGCCTGATCTACATAGCAAGTTTTAAGACAACTAGGACTATATAGTGAGATTATGCCTATTGAAGGTAGTGGTAAAATACTTTTTTTTTTTTTTTTTTTTGAGACAAGCTTCAATTCCAGAGGACCTGGGTTCAATTCCTAGGACTCATATGGTGCTAATTTCAATTCCAGGGGGACTAATACCCTTTTCTGGCCTTGGTAGGCACTGCATGCACACAGTACACAGACATACATGCAGGCAAAAGACCCATGCAATAAACAAGAGAAAAATAAAGCCCTTTAAAAAGTTGCACTGTGAGTGTATGGGGTGGTGCACAGCTTTTTTTGTTTGGTTGGGTTTTTGTTGTTTTGGGTTTTTTTGCTTTTTGTTTTTTGAGACAGGGTTTCTCTGTATAGCCCCGGCTGTCCTGGTACTCACTCTGTAGACCAGGCTGGCCTCCAACTCAGAAAACCGCCTGCCTCTGCTTCCCAAGTGCTGGGATTAAAGGCATGCTCCACCACTGCCCAGCTAATACTATTTTTTTTTTTTGGCTTACATTTACTTATCAGTTGTTTATTCTAGCTCATTCGTTCTCTGTCTCTGTTTCTCTGTCTCTGTCTCTCTCTGTGGGGGTGGGGGTGAGCGTGGGGTCTAGAGACAGAACCTAGGGCCTTGCACATACTAGGCAAGTACTGTACCATACAGCTGCACTCCCAACCTGATGTACTATTTCTACAGAAAACAACTAGTGCTCTTAACCTCTGAGCCAGTGGTTCTCAACCTTCCTAATGCTGGGACCCTTTAATAATACAGTTCCTCATGTTGGAGAGAGGAGTGGTCTGTGGAGGTTGACCAATCCTTTCACGGGGTCACCTAAGACTATTGGAAAACACAGATAATTATATTATGGCTCATAACATTGAAAAATTAGTTATGAATTAGCAACAAAAATAAATATGTTTGGGGGTCACCACAACATGAGAAAACCTGTCTCAAAACACCAAACCTAACAAAAAATGAAACAAATAATACTCCACTTTATGCTAGGCATCCATCTTGGTACCCACTAGCCCTTTGTCCCTGGTTCCAGTCCCTGAAAGGTAAGTTCCTAGTAACCCTGACTCAGTCAGTCCAGAAATGTACAATCATGACCACCTGCTTTGTTTGACTGCTTCTTGGCTTCTGTAAACCTGCTTAGGCAGACATTTAAAGACTATTTTGATGTGCCTTGACTACCTACTCTTGACAGAGCAAAGCAGCTCATGGCTTACTTGTGCAGATATTCAACGTCTCCTTGTGGTTTTTGTCTTTAAAAATCCTTCCTTCCCTCATCCTCTTTGAGTGGCAGTCTCTCATCTGGCTCAGAGATAGCTGTCCTGCTACCAGCTACCAGAAATTTAACTAATTATAATCTAGATTGAGTCTGTGGTCTTTTTTTCCTGGGAGGTCTTGAACTCCATAACAGCTATACAGTGAGCTCAAGGTTCAAGTCCATAGCCTGGACTATGAGACCCTTTCTCAAAATACAAAAATCAAACCGAACAGATTTTTGTATAAAATGAATGCCTTGGGGGCTGGAGAGATGGCTTAGCAATTAAGAGCACTGGCTGCTTTTCCAGAGGGCCTGGTTCTGATTCCCAGCACTTACATGGTGGCTCACAACCATCTTTTAACTCCAGTTCCAGGAGTTCTAGGCTTTTTAAGCACCAGACATGCAAGTGGTATAAATGAAAGGAAAACATTCATACACATCAAACATTAAAGTCTACTGTCAGCATGTGATAGTGTTTTTACTCATTTGCTTTGTGTGTACTTGTGTAAGTGCACTTGTGTCAAGGGTGGTGTGTGTGGTGGTCAAGTGTCAGCTCTCTCTTTGCACCATGTCGGTCCCAGGGTTCAAACTCAGGGCATCAGGATTGCTGGTAAGCACCGTTCCCTGTTGAGCCATCTCCCAGGCCCACTTATAGGGTATCTCCCTGTGTAGTCCTGGATGGTCAGGAATTCACTGTGTAGACCAGGCTGGCTTGGAACTCAGAGATCACCTGCTTCTACTTCCCTAGTGATGTGATTCTCCATTTTGCATTGTAGTTACCTATTTGTCTGTCTTCTCTGTATTTGTCTGTACAACACAGTTGTGACTGACTTGGAGTTGGGGCACATGACACAATGTTAGAATGAAGTGAGATGTCCCAAGTGTGAAAATACACACTAGATTTCTAAGACAGGGTAATGACAGTCAGGTTCCAGTGTGTGAGAGCCAGGTGCAAGAGCTATGATGCAGAATGATTGCAGAAAAGAGGAAGATAAGAGTCAAGGTTTCATGATCCGAATTTATTGAAGTATGATCCTAGGTGGCAGCCAGAGCAAGTGCTAAAACCTGCATGAGAATGAAAGGCTGGGGGACTGTGATCTCATCTAACTTAGAATGTGCTTGTGATCTTCAGCTAACAGCAAAGGGGCAACAGCTGCATCCCCAACATTGAAACAGTTCTGAAACTCTACACAGTACTCTAAGGACATGTCTGCGGTTCCCTGAGGGGCTGCAGGAGAAACCAAGGTTTGCTTTGCAGTGGTTGTGGTGGTTATCAAGATGGCAAAGTGAGGTCAAGCTGAATCCATATAGCCACTATTAGAAGTAGTTATTCTAGAGCCAGAGAGACAGCTTAGTTGGTAAGTTGGTTGTTGCTGCTGTGCTTAATGACTTGTGTATGATTCCCGGAACCTACATGGTAGAAGGCGAGGACTGACTCCCAAGTTGTCTTCTGACCTCCACACAAGTGCCAGGGCATGCACTCCCCTTTCCCCATAAATGTAATTTAAAAACATTTTTAAAAGTAGCTATGGGGGGGCTGGTGAGATGGCTCAGTGGGTAAGAGCACTGACTGCTCTTCCGAAGGTCATGAGTTCAAATCCCAGCAACTACATGGTGGCTCACAACCACCCGTAATGAGATCTGACACCCTCTTCTGGTGCGTCTGAAGGCAGCTACAGTGTACTTAATTATAATAATAAATAAATCTAGAAAAAAAAAGAAAAAGACAAAAACAAAACCTTTAAAAAAAAAAGTAGCTATGGGGATGGAGAGATGATGCAGTGATTAAGAGTGTTTCCTGTTGCTGCAGAGGATTCAAGCTCAGTTCCCAGCACCCATACCGGGTGGCTGACAATCATCTGCAATTCCAATCCAGGGAGCAGAATCCCATGCTCTCTACAATTGCCACAGGCTCCATGCACACAGCAACAGCAGCGCATACTGAATTCAAAAGAAAAACAGAGCATGGTGGTGCATGGCTTTAATCCCATCACTTTGGGGAGGGAGAAGCAACCATAAAGGCATAATCTCCCTGAGTTCCAAGCCAGTCAGTGCTGCATAGTGAGATCCTGTGTCTAAAACAACAAACAAACAAACAAAAACCCCAAAGAAACAAAAAGAAAACAGTCATCATGGTGACATACACCTTTGATCTTAGCACTTGCGGGGGAAGAGGCAGGTGTATCTCTGAAATTAAGATTAGCCTGGTCTACAGAATGAGTTCCAGGATAGCCAGGGCTACATGGAGAAGCCATGACTCCAAAAAACAAACAAATGTAAAAAAAGAAAAAATCAGTAGCTATGTTAAGTAGCATCTTTGAGCCTAGCTACTGAGGAGAATGGTGCAGAGGATTGCAGGTTTGAGCCCACGGCTGCACAGGAGTAGTTCTATATGTTTTGAAGTGAGAAGATAGCTTCTTTGTGAATGTGTAGTGCTCTGTATGAGTAATGGAAGGTCCCACTTAGTTTCATCTTGTCACCCAGCTAACATGTGGATCTCCAGCCATGGATTAACTCCTTGAGGGCTAGAGAGTCATCTCTGTAGCCTTCTTTACATGCAAGTACCTGTTTGTTGAGGAAGCTGTCTCATTTCTAAACTAAAACATTTTTAAAAATTACATTAATTTCAACACAGGGCTTTGTGGCACATGCCTTTAAATCTAGCACCCAGGAGGCAGAGGCAGGTGCATCTCTTTGAGTTCGAGGCCAGCCTGGTCTATAAAGCCAGTTCCAGGACAGCCAGGGCTACGTCTCAAAACAAAACAAATAAAACAACCCCAAAACATTTATTTTTGCTCTGTGTGTGTGTGTGTGTGTGTGTGTGTGTGTATGTGCATGCATTTGTGTGTTCAGGCATGTCATGTTGTGCCTGGAGGTCAGAGGACAACTTGCAGGAGCCAGTTCTCTTTTTCCATCATGGGCATCTCAGGGGTCAAACTCAAGTTGGGGAGTCAAATGAAGGTTGTTGAGCTTGGCAGCACGACTGTTTGTCTACTGGGCCACCTCACCAGTCTTGTACTTAGGTCTTTATATTTGAATTTCACCATCTGTTAAAATGGAGGGAACATTTTAATACTTTGAACTTTGTCGCCCCCATAAGGCCTAGGAGAGAGTTTCTTGTGACAGTGTATGGAGAAGCTCTGTGATAACAATCAGTTTGGGTTTGTCCTAGTTTGTTTTCTATTTCAGTGATAAAGACCCTGGCTGAAAGCAACATAGGGAGGAAAAGGTTTATTTCATCTCACAGTTTATCATGGAGGGGAGTCAGGGCAGAACTCAAGGCAGGAACTGAAGCAGAGGCCACAGAGGAGGGCTGCTTCCTGGCTTGACACCCCCCCCCATTACTTCTACAATTTGTTTTCTTATCCACCCCAGGACCTTTTGCTCTGGAGTGACACCACTCACAGTGTGCTGAACCCCCCATCTACTGGAGGGTTTTTTTTCCCTTCTTTTTTTTTCTTGTGGTCCCCTTTCCCAAAGTATTCTCTCTAGGTTGTGTCAAGTTGACAAGCAAGCAAGCAAATAAACAAAACCCCCAAAACAAACAGCAGAACAAACAAACAAAAAGAAGCTGGGGTGGTGGCACACACCTCTAACCCAGTAGGATTAAAGGAACTCACCACCACCACAGCCAACAGGCATGTTTGAAGTGGAAATTTCTGGTTTCTTTGGAAACTCAGTTATGTCAAAATTATGTTTTGCTGGTGCAGACAGGTGAAAGGATGTTTTGCTAAAGCAGACATGTAAAAGAGTGTTCTGCGGAAGCAGACACAGGTGAAAGGTTGTGTGATGAAAGAATATAAATATGATAGAATATAATAGATAGAAATATAATATAAAGAATATAAAGAATATAAATATGATTGCAGATGGTAAGACAAGGCTCAGGCATTGTTTCGCCTCACTAGTCTTCACTGATAATGCTCTGGTTACTGGTTGGCAACAAATCATGTTGCAAGTCTTCCCTTGTCATCACTTCATAGAGATTAACTCACCAAGGAACTTCTCGTGAGATTCCAGTGGCTTCGTGCCGATTCTACAGACTCAGACTGATTGGCGGATGTCTTAGTTAGGGTTGTAATGCTGTGAACAGACAGCATAACCAAGGCAACTCTTGTAAAGAACAACATTTAATTGGGGCTGGTTTATAAGTTCAGAGGTTTAGTTCACTATCATCAACGCAGGAACATGGCAGCATCCAGGCAGGCATGGTGCGGGAGGAGCTGAGAATTCTATATCTTGTTCCAAAGACAGCTAGGAGAAGACTGGCTTCCAGGCAGCTAGGATGAGGGTCTTAAAGCCCACACCCACAGTGACACACCTCCTTCAATGGGGTCACACCTTCTAATAGAGCTGAACATATATGAACCGTCATAACAGAGCTTCGAGGTTTCTTCTGGATCGAACTGCCATTGCTAATTCGTGTGTGGTGTCTGCTGAGTAGACTGGACTGCAGCTGCTGATTCGTATTTGGTGGTTTTCTAGTAAACAGAACTGCTGATATCCTGACAACGAAGACTGGAATTGCCCTAAAGAACTATATCTAAACAGGTCCATTTCCTCCATGTCCTAATAACCTTTCTTTCCCACTACCTCTGATGGGTGGTGGGCTAGAAGGGAGGTTAAAGCTTTTAAGAACCCTTATTAAAATAGGTTTTGAAAAATCTCAGGCTACACATGTTCTTTTAAGAAAGTGTCTTGCTGGGGTAGTGGTGGTGGTAGTGGTGGTGCATGCCTTTAATCCCAGCATTTGGGAGGCAGAAGGTTGATCTCTTGAGCTTGAGGCCAGCCTGATCTAAAGAGGGAGTTCCAGCACAGCCAGGGCTACACAGAGAAACCCCGCCTTGAAAAGCCAAAGCCAGTAACAGCAACAAAACGAAAACAAACAAACAAACAAAACCAACAAAAATCCCTCCAAACTTCCCAGCACAGACTCCCTGGTTCCTTACATGTTACACGGTTCAGAGGCTCCAGACAACTGGCATAGTGGCATGTTCTAGTGTTTCAGGGAAGACCGAATATGTTGCCATTGGCATGGCGCTGTGGTGGTGTACGTCTTTAATCCCAGCACTCAGGAGGCAGAGGTAGGTGGATCTCTGAGTTCAAGGCCAGACTGGTCTACACAGTGAGTTCCAGGACAGCCAGGGCTACACAGAAACATCCTGACTTGCAAACAAACCATATGGTAAAAATCCTGTAAAGGTTAGGAACTGATGGAATGTACCCCAACAGGTAACATTATAGCAAAAGGGGATCAAATGAGACTATTCTCTCTCTCTCTCTCTCTCTCTCTCTCTCTCTCTCTCTCTCTCTCTCTCTCTCTCAAAAAAAAAAAAAAAATTTATTTTATTTATATGAGTCCACTGTAGCTGTTTCTAGATATACCAGAAGAGGGCATCAGATTCCTTTACAGATGGCTGTGAGCCACCATGTGGTTGCTGGGAATTGAACTCAGGACCTTTAGGAAGAACAGTCAGTGTGCTTAACCATTGAGCCATCTCTCCTGCCAACTATTTTCTCTAAACTCTGAAATCAGACAAAGTTGCTTCCTCTCTCCACATGTACTCAATGTACTGCTCTGCTCAAGTCCTTCCTAAAACAATATGTCAAGAAAAGTGATACAAAGAGCAAAGAAGACAAATTGTCTCAACATGATTTTCCCACTCAAAAGACACTATGTAGTAAGAAATTAGGAAAAATAGTCTACTCACAATAGCTTAAAAAAGGAAAGTATCTGGGTTGCTGAGATGGCTCAGTGGTTAAGAGTGCTGGCTGCTTTTCCAGAGGTCCTAAGTTTAGTTCCCAGCAACCACATGGGTGATCTGATGCCCTCTTCTGGAATGCATTCTGATAGAGCATGAATGCATTAAAAATTTTTTTTTCGAGACAGGGTTTCTCTGTGTAGCCCTGGCTGTCCTGGAACTCACTCTGTATAACAGGCTGGCCTCGAACTCAGAGATCCACCTGCCTCTGCCTCCCAAGCACTGGGATTAAAGGCGTGCACCACCACCGCCCGGCTAAAGTTTTTAATAATTAATTTTTTAGAAAGGAAAAGGGCTGGAGAGATGGCTCAGCAGTTAAGAGCATTGGTTGTTCTTCCAGAGGTCCTGAGTTCAATTCCCAGCAACCACACAATGTCTCACAGCCATCTGTGATGGGATCCGATGCCCTCTTCTGGTGTGTCTGAAGACAGCAACAGCAACAGTGTACTCAAATATATAAAATAAACAAATCTTAAAAAAAAAAAAAGGAAAAATACCTCAGACTGAGTATCTAACTAAGAGGTCTAATTAAAGACCTCTACAATGAAACCTTTTAAGATATTGATTAGATGATGGGCAGACAGACATGCTATGTTCTGGTACTGGCAGAATTAATACTGTGGAAATGGCTGAATTACCAGAAGTAATTCACAAACTCAATGCAATTATCACATATCCCCATCCATACCCATATTTTATATGACTGGGTGGTGGTGGCACATGCCTTTAATCTCAGTACTTGGGGAGGCAGACACAGATGGATCTGAGTTTGAGGCCAGCCACATTGTTAGTTCAAGGACAGACAAAGCTATACAACATCTAAAAGACAAAACCAACTAACCAAACAAACCCCACCCCAACTAAATCCACTACCTCCACTGGAAAACAACCAGAGAAACATATCAGGACATGATATGTCTGACTTTGAGAGAGAGAGGTGGTGGTTGGAGGGGGATGAGGACATTAGAGGGGTTAGACTGATGTCTGGCAGACTTTATCATGATCATGTCCCAGGTAGGTGGCAGGGTGTCTCCTCTGTGCTGTGTGGGGATTGTGGGGAATCAAATCCAGAGCTTTAGGGATGCTAAGGCAAATGGTAGACCACTCAGCAGTAGCTTTATTTTTTAAATTTATTTTATGTATATTGGTGTTTTTGCCTACATAAATGTTTGTAGACTACATTATGCTTGGTACAGGAGAAAGAAGGAATTTAATATCTGACTTTTGGATTGAGTGATCAAATTCACTCATTCACTAACTGATATTTTGTATTGTGTCTCTGCCCTCTTCTTGGCTTAGTTTTTGATATTCATTTGTGTGTGACCATGTGCATGCCTGCGGCAGTCAGAAGGCAACTTCCGGAGTTGGTTCTTTCCTTCCACCATATGGTCATCTGGGATTGGAGAGGACCTGGGTTTGAGTCATAGCACCCACATGGTGGCTCACAAACATTCTAACTCCAGCTCTAGGGAATCCGATCGCTGTCTTCTGACCTCTAAGGGCACCTAGTACACATGTGGTGTATATGCCTACGTGCCACCAAAACACTTACATACATAAAGAGAGAGAGAGAGAATTCAAGGTTATCTTACTCATACTCCGGCTGGGCTTCTTGAGAACATGTCTCAAGAAATAAAAACAAAGTTTATATAGCAGTCTCATGGGGCAAGTCTAAATTAAGGGATGGCTAAGTTCCATACTTCAGGGCCTCAGAAGCACTAGCACGCAATAGCTTCATGTACCTAGTGTCTGTCACTCCTCATAGAAATTGTAGCATTTGCCACCGATGGAAAGATGTTGGAGAATTCTTCAAGGGGTAATCCACTCTTTGGGTGGGTGGGGGTCCTTGTGCTGGGTGCCAGACAAATTGGTACCAGCATAGTGGGGGTATTCCTGTGACAACCTGACCATGTTTGGGGGAGGACTGTTGAAGGACTTTGGAACTTTGGGCTAGAAGATCCATTTGGTGTGAAGAGCTCTGTGGGATGTTGTGATGTTGTGTAGGAGCTTGGAAGATCATGTTGAGAACAGTGTAGAAGATGGAGGCCTGGCTTGCATCAACTCCTGCTTCCTGACTAGCTTGAGTTCCAGTCCTGCTTGAGTTTCAGTCCTGACTTCCTTTGGTGATGAACAGCAGTGTGGAAGTGTAAGCTGAATAATCCCTTTCCCCAACTTGTTTCTTGGTCATGATGTTTTGTGCAGGAATAAAAACCCTGACTAAGACAAATGCTCCTCTCCCTCGGCTATTTCCAGCTGTTGCCCCCTCCCTGTATGTGGATCTAGGACTTACCCTTAGATGGTTCCCAACCTCCTGTAATTGCTTCTCATACCAGAGTTTATTTATTTTATGTATATGAGTGGCTGTGGCTGTAGTTGTGAGCCTTCATATTGTTGTTGGGAATTGACTTTTTTTTTTTTTTTAAACCTCTGCTTGCTCAGGTCAATCCCGCTCCGGCCCAAAGGTTTACTGTTATAAATAAGTTCACTGTAGCTGTCTTCAGACGCGCCAGAAGAGGGCATCAGATCTCATTATAGGTGGTTGTGAACCACCATGTGGTTGCTGGGATTTGAACTCAGGACCATTTGGAAGAGCAGTCGGTGATCTTACCTGCTGAGCCATCTCACCAGCCCACAAATACAAAGTGTCTTCTCTGGCCCAGGCTGCACCTGCGGTGTTACTGCATGAACACTGGATGCTCAGACCCCCCTCGAAGACCCCAGTGTGCCAGATACCCTGGGCAGCGGGTGCTGATGACCTCACCATCACTCTTTTCCATTCCGGAGAACCAGCTTCCTTGCCTGCGTATATGACAATGGCTGGCTTTCTTTGAGCCTCAGCGTTCCCATGTATTCTATAGGAAGTCTAAACCTTCCGGTGCCTGTGTCTAGGAATGCCTGGTCTCTTCTGGGCTTTACTTTCCCCTGCCATATCACTGGCAAGAATTACAGCCGCTCTCCACCTGTTTTAAGATGCGATTTCATGTAGCTCAGGCTGGCCTCCAACTCGCTATATTGCAGAGGATAACTTTGAACTTCTGATTTTTCTGTTTCAACCTATTACAGTGAGAATCATGCAGTGCTGGGGGTCGAACCAAGAGTGCATGTTAGGTAAGCCCTGTCCCCATTTTTATACCTAGCAAGCACGCTCCAGTTTTCAGATTCCCCATATACTCTGCGGGAAATAGTACATTTTCCTTTCTGTATCAACATCTGGTCGTCTCCAGCCTGTTTCCCCATATGTTCAGTGGAGCACATATACCTTACCTAATCAGGCAACGTCTTCTTTTGGGCATTGATTTCCCCATTTATGAGACATGAGGATTGTGACCATGCCAAATCAGAACAGAGATCTTGCTGCTGGACCTCAGTCTCTCCGTTTGCTCATCCCACAGAAACACCCCTTCTCTAACCCGCTGCCTTGAGTGGTTTTGCCTGAGCGGAAAGGGGAGGTAGGGTGGAAAGACAACAAGCTGTACATTCCAATCCTTTGTGGGTCGCTTGCTAGACTTCACAGGATCTAGCTTCAGTTTACTGGCCACTCAAAGCCACGGAATGGCTCCTTGTGTGGCTGGCACGCAGCCGGGAGCTGCTCCTTTGCAGGTCCTTCTTGTTGGCCAAGCGCCACCCCCACCCCTTGCGCGCTCCCTTTAGAGCGGCTGACTCCAGCCTCGGAACCTTCGTGTGTGGAGCGGGCGTTTCTGAACGGTGCTCTTTCCCAAGGACGCCGTCGCCCCTCGCGCCCCTGCGCCCCCCGACCCGCGTCCCCGGCGCTGCCGGCCCGGAGCTGCCCGGAAGCTCGCTCCTACCGCGGCGCTCGTCAGGGCGAGCCCGGGTCCGTCCGGGACCTCGGCCCCGTTCTCCCCCGGACCCGAGAGGCTGCTGCACCGGGTACGGGGGCCGGGATGGAGGGAGGAGCCTGGCTTGGGCAGGGCGCGAGGCCGGCAGGTCTCTGGGTGTGGGTCGGAGCGGTGAGGCGACGAAAGCGACACCCAGAGCCCGAGAGAGGGGCGTCGGGAGGCCGGAGCTCCTTATGGAAACCAGGGGAGTAGGAAAATAACGGGACAGTAGGGGACCAGGGCTGCTAGAGGTCCCCAGACGAGGGGCCATGCATCCTATAACCAGGGAGGTGAAGAGGACCAGAGATGCCAGCTGCATCTAGAGAGGAGGGACCAAGGTTATGTGGTAGCTGTGTGGGAACGAGAAACCAGAAGGTCTATGACTGCGAGTTGGAAGATGCTCCGAGGCGGTGGCGGCGACGGAGAGAGAAATGAAGATGTCAGGATACTTTGTGGGTGGAGACGGTGGTGAATGAAATGTAACAAGATGGGGGCGCATATTGGAGGCAGGCAGTTGAGATTGAAGTGCAGACGATGGCTTTCCTCGCGTGGAAAGAGAATGGTGAGACCTTTTAGTGCAGAGTGTGGGGATGACATAAAAGAGCCTTGAATGGAAAGTGGAGAATTGGGTTAGTGGGACTCTGGATAAGTATCTAGGGAGGAAACTTGAGGCGACGACAACTGTGGAGATTGGGGAGGCTTTGAGGGTATTGAGGGACCTGAGAGAAAGGACGAAAGCAGAGCTTGATTAGAACTCTGAGAAAGAGGAATGGGTAGATGGGAGAGAAATCTCGGAGGCCACTAGTGCCTGGAATGTGAGATTAGAAAGGACCTAAACTGAAAAGGAAAGAAATGGACTTGGGGATTGATTTCGGTGGGTGGAGGTGAGCGGAGGGAATCCGAAGGATGTCTGAGGGTCTAACCTGAGTTGGGTGGAGCGGGGTGCTAAGCCCTGGTGTAGGAGTCCCGGAGATGGGGACTGGAATCACTTTTTACTTTCTAGGGAGGTAGGTCAGTAGCACAGTCTGGCAGAGAATGGGAACATCTTCCTTTTTAGGATTTTTTTTTTTTCCTGAAAGGAAGAGAGGATCTTAACTTCTCTTCCCTCCGCCGCTCCCAGCTGCCGCTCCAGATGCTGCTGCTGCCGCCGCGGCCACCCCACCCTCGGTCCTCCTCTCCGGAGGTCATGGACCCACCGCCCCCCAAGACTCCCCCTTTTCCCAAGGCGGAAGGCCCCTCCTCCACTTCTTCCTCGGTGGCGGGGCCGCGGCCACCGCGGCTGGGCCGCCATCTGCTCATCGACGCCAACGGGGTCCCCTACACGTACACAGTGCAGCTGGAGGAGGAACCTCGGGGCCCGCCGCAGCGCGAGGCGACCCCGGGAGAGCCAGGTCCTCGCAAGGGCTATAGCTGCCCAGAGTGCGCCCGTGTCTTTGCCAGCCCTCTGCGGCTGCAGAGCCACCGTGTGTCGCACTCGGACCTCAAGCCCTTTACTTGTGGTGCTTGTGGCAAAGCTTTCAAGCGCTCCAGCCACCTGTCGCGGCACCGCGCCACCCACCGTGCGCGCGCTGGTCCACCTCACACCTGCCCGCTCTGTCCACGCCGCTTCCAGGACGCCGCGGAGCTGGCGCAGCACGTGCGCCTGCACTGAGCTCCGCCCTGCCCTCTCCGATCACCACGTCTGTCCCACACAGCGTCACTCCCACACATACCCCAGTTCTGCTGAGGTTACTGCCTTACCCTAGGCCTCAGTTTCCCCACCCATTCCCAAAGAGAAACATCATTTCGTCTTTTCTCCCGTCTAGCTGTGTGATGTAGACCAAAGTTGTTGCTCCTCTGGGCCTGGGTGTCAGTTGGAACTGGGCTTCAGTCCGGCTGTGCTGTGTAAGCCTTTGCAAATGCTACGACCTCTCCTGAGTCTTGGTCTTCTACTCTTGCCAAGTAGTAAGGTCTTCGTGGAAGACATGACAAAAGCACTGGCACGGTCTGGATCACTTGTGTACTTCCTTCTAATGCCCACGATCCCTCATTCTTTGCCCAATAAACATTCCGCACTTCATTCTCGGGTTCTTACTTGCATGTGGGTTGAGTGTTGGGAGAGGGAGATTGACTCTGGACCACTAGCACATAGGAACCTTGTGCTCATAGTGCGTTTCCAATTGGAGCTGTTTTCTGATGCTCAGGCAGCCCGCCCTCTCCGTTCTCTCTTGAACCCTCATCTCTCCCTAGATTCCTGTTTCCCAAGCCCGGTACTGCTAGGTACTGGGGAAACCAAGGGTCCCCGGTCCCTCTGCCGCCTACAGCTGTGGGCACAACCCAGAGCTGTCCGGGGCCGCCTGGATCCGAGAGGCTGCTGCACTGGATACCAGGCGGGGTAGGAGGGATGGAGAACCTAGCGGCGGCGGAGGGGAGGGGGTGTCCCAATAGGCAGCTTTTGGAGAACTAGCCTGGTTAATCTCCAAATTTAGAAAGAACTTCGGGTGGGGCGTGTAACGGGAGAATCTAGACATAGCAGATGGACCCATTACTAACCTGAGTGCTGGACAGTTCTGAGGGCTAGGAGATGTCCTGCAGGATGGCTGCTAGGTGACCTGAAGAGGGCACATGGGGGGAAGGGGACTGACTGAGGTCTTGATTGCGTATAGTGGGAAAACAACTGGGTGATACGGTGGGTAGTAGAACCCAGAAGACAGTAGAGGGACCCCGGGGGGCCTTATGGGGTAACACAGAGGACCTTGGGCAAAACACATACCCTAAACAGAGTCCGTGTTCCTCTTTCCCATCCATTAGACCTCATTTACTTTTACGGATGCTGATGCTGCTACCTTCCTGCCCTCAGATCTGGGTGCTTCTCTCTTTTGAGGCCATGGAGACCCCTCTCTGTTGGACAGGTGGGTCCACAGAACCTGGACTTTCTTCCTCCATAGGATTTCCCCAGACTTCGTCCTTTTCAGGACACAACCAAAATCTTCTCATAGACACCCAGGGTGTCCCCTACATAGTGCTGGTGGGATGAGGAGTCAGGGAGGACAGGGCTGATGGGACTTCGGTTCACAAAAAGTGCTACAACTGTCCGGTGTGCATTAGGATCTCTGAGTACATGTCTTGCCTACAGCGTCATCAACTTGGAGGTAAAGCCCTTCAAGTGTCACACCTGCGCGACGGCATTCAAGCGGGCTAGCCACTGCTCCATTCATAGGGCAGGTGATGGTCAGCTCACAGATGTTTGCTCTGCCGTCACTCCTTTCGGGATTCGGGCGAGTTGGCCCAGAACAGCTGTGTGCACTCAGGGCATACCTGTTCCAGTGCCCACTCTGCCCGTGCTGCTTTACCAAGCGGAAGACATTCCAGAAGCACATTCGGTGGAAGCATCCATGAACTGCTTCTGGGGACCTCAGGGATCATGGGTCTCCTCCTGAATTTCTCAGACACTGGCCCAAGGTTGCAGCCTGGCTTTCAGAGTCCTTGATACAAACCCAGCCTTGCCTTAAGAGTCTCTGAGCTGCCAGCACATCATAGTGCTTTGGAGGTATATGGGAATGAGCCCTCATAGAGAACAGCCCTGCACCTTGGACAGTTGGGGTATTTATTATTATGGATTCCTGATAGGAAGAATAGAGGACGATGCTGTTTGGGAAAGCTCTTGCCTGGGAAGTTTTAGTGGGCAGTCAGAGGTCTCTATTTTGACACTGGAGGTAAGGCCCTAGCTTGAACACTCAATGAGCACTACACCCCCATTCTCAATCATTACATTTTTGGGAGACATTTTAGTTTATACTATCTGGAACAAAGACTTTGACTGGGTAATGGGAAGGTCTGCCTTTCTCCTCTGGGAGTTAGGCCTACTTCAGTTTCCCCAAACCTGCCACCTATTTATTTATTTAGACAAGGCTGTAATGTAGTTCAGGGTGACACTGGACTTACTTACCTCCACTTCCTGAGTGCTGAAATTCTGGGCTTTGCGCATGCTAGGCACCCTACAGACTGCGCCACATTCCCAGCACCTTTGGAAATGAGGTACTGAATGCTACCCCTCCCCCACTTAAACTACAATCCACATTAATATACTTAAAAAAATATCATCTTAGACCATAAGCACAGCAAACATATGTGAAACAATTTTAACAGTAATTACCTTTAGTGTGTACAGGGCAACCTGATACCTATTTTAAATCTAGAGTTCACCTGGCTATATACAATTCTCTGTGGTTTGAAACACTGATCTAGGGCAGGTGGCTCCCCCTGGACTTGCTGACCCAGGCTGTAGTTTATTTGCAAAAGTGAAGTGCGAGAGTGAGCTGCTTAGTCTTGGTTGACACATTCAGTCTTCCTCTGCAAGGCTGGTTTTAGCCATGCCTCCCTTAGAGCTTCAGAACTTCAAAGAGGGAGAGGCATGTGGAACCTTGCTGTAGGTCTAATAAACACGCCTTCGCTGTTCCCTTTCTCTCACTGTTTTGTGCCACATGCAGATAGCCTCTTTACGCGACTTCTTTTGGGGCAGAAGGGAGAGGGGGAGTGTCTTAAAGGCTGTGCATCTACACTGATTGACTTCAAATAATACCAAGCTCCAAGAGTGGTCCGGCTCCTGGCTGAGCCTTTGGTATGTCACACCACTGCATCCTCTCAAAGACTTTTAAGAGTAACTTCCCACTTAACAGGTGAGTAAACTGAGGCCATGGAGGAATGAGGGGCAGGGATTGGAGTGTAGCTGTTCCACAGGCGGCTCCAGTGGGGGCTATTTCTGACCCACACTTTGCGGAGAAGTAACCACCACACAACCCATTCTCACATCCTGGTCCTCTTATTCCTTTAATCCTTTTCGTGGATGGAGGTGGGTGGGTGGAGGTTATGCTTGTCTGAGGCGGCTAGGGCTAAAGATGTGCATGTATTAGCCAGCTCCTTAGGGATCATTAACGGGGTACTAAGTTTCATTTCGATTTTCCTTACTGCCTCATACCTTCTGACTTTTCTCAGCCCACTGGTCACATAGCCACTCACCCGGAGGACCCCCGGAACCGCATCAGCTGTGCAGGATGAGAATTTCATGAGGATCCCTGCCTGGGCTTTGGGAAGGGCGGGGGGG
>NW_022196904.1:2233795-2239547 GCF_008632895.1 Mastomys coucha
TCACCTGGGCTCCAGGAAGAGGCGCCCCAGGCCCGGCAGGCCTGATTCCGCTAGTGCCCACGTCTCTGCGCGCTCCGCCATCCAGTTCCGAGACTCCCCCTCCTCTGCCGCGGCGCCCGCTTACTGGTGGGTGGGCGCTTCTTTCTGCGACACTTTGCAGACGCTCCCCTGCGCTGGGCATGGGCGCCGCCACTGCCGTCGGTCCCGGGGCTGGAGTCCGTGCGCGGGTGGGTGAGAGCGGGGCCTCGGCCCCTTGTACCCTAAACACCCAAGGGCGGGGAACGGTGCCGACGGTCGACACCCCTTCATGCCGGTTGCCCATTCTGGGACCCTTTGCCATGGTCGCCCCCTCCCACTTGTGGGACAAAGGGTGGGGGCGCATCCCCACGCGTGACCTCCCACGCACTGCGCACGCGCCCAGTTCCCACTTCGGGGAGGGGCTTTACTCGCCCACGCGAGTGCGGGAGGAATGGGCGGCTGGGACAGGGGAACGCTTGCAGGATGGACTCCCCCTACCCCAAGAGTGGAAGTTAGGGGTGGTTGTTTATTTATGGCTGTGAGTCCGGAGGTGGCCCGTGATGAAGGGCTTTTCTTATTAAGGTCAAATGTCCCTGTGGTGTTGACCCCACGAGGAACCAAAGAATTTAAGGGGTGAGCTCCTTCACAACCAAGAGCCCTCTCGCTGAGCCCCGCGCTCTGGGTACATACTTTGGAAGCCTCTGTCCCTGTCCAGAAGTATGGTCCTTTCCTCCCTCAGACTGGTGATTTTTCCTTACTCCGGAGGAACAGGTACTCCACCTCCCCAGGGACTGACTGCATTTGGTGACCTGTTTCTGTCCAGTGGCCCCAAGGGCTCAGTCGCTGGGTCTGCAGGAAGCCTCCTCGATATGAATGACAGAAACAACCGTTGGCGAACAAGTGAGGCACCCGGGGACCCCTTCTTTCCTCGTCCTTGGCCTGACATTCTGGTTCCCTCTGTCTACGGGACTGCTATGGTTGGGGGTGGTCTATAAGGTTCAGGCCACTTCTGGGGTGACCTATGCTGGCCTCTCTGCAGTGAAGGATGAAGAGACCTTTGAGATCTCCATTCCTTTTGAAGAGGCACCCCACTTAGACTCACAAATCTTCTACAGTCTGAGTCCCTCTCGGAGAAATCTTGAGGGTGAGCTGAGAAAGGGCATGGAGGGACCAGGGACCGGAGTCAGGTGGGGTACCGCCTCATCCTGGGGCATGACCTCCATCCCTGCTGTTCCTAGAGCCTCCAGAGGGCACCTCCCCAACCCTGGCCCTGATGAACAGTGTTAAGGCCCAGCTGCACATGGCACTTGAGAGGAACTCATGGTTGCAGAAGCGCATTGAGGACCTGGAGGAGGAGAGAGACTTTTTGCGGTGTCAGCTGGACAAATTCATTTCCTCTGCCCGGATGGATGCAGGTGGGGGCACACAGTCCCCCAGGACCCTCAGAATTCAAGACCCAATGTTGGTTGGACCTGATGGGGACTTGGCATTTTATCCTTCCACTAAGGCCCATGCCTATTTTAAGGCCTTCCCCAGCCATCTCCTTCTTGAATTCAAAGACTTCTCTCATTTCCTACCTTGTGATAAGACTGCCCCATAATCCATCAGCCTCAAGCACTTGGCGTAACTGTCTCCCTGAGTCTATATTTCCAGCCCTGGTTCCTCATCTTAGGGGAAATGTCCCTTTGTCAGCAGGCCCATTGCAGTCTACTGGATTCCTCAGAGGGGTCCTGCCAGCACCCCAGGATTTCTGAATGATGCCGTCATCCATCCATTAGAGGTGCCCCAAAATAACAATCAGGGTCCTGTCTTCCCTCCACCCTGCTCTACATTATCGTGGCTCATATTTCTTGGTTTTGTTTGTTTGTTTGTAGACAGGGTTTCTCTGTATAGCCCTGGCTGGCCTGGAACTCACTCTGAAGACCAGGCTGGCCTCAAACTCAGAAACCCACCTGCCTCTGCCTCCCAAGTGCTGGGATTAAAGGCGTGCGCTACAACTGCCCGGCATGGCTCATGTTTCTTATTCTTCAAAGGCTATGGGGTCTCAGTACCTCTTGTCTCCTAAACTTTGCCTCAGGGTCCTGGGCAGATTCCACCTCCTTGCCTTGCTCTAATCTATAACTAGTAACAGCATGGTGGTGTCACCTCTTCTGACAGGCAGGATCCTATCTCATTAATCTGTGTTGACTGCCATTTTCAGCACATTCCCCACTCTAGGCTGCCCTTTCCCAGATCTTTAGCTCTGGTTTTTTGGAGTACTTAACCTTTATTCAGGCTTATAACCCTAACCTCTGTATCCTGCTGAGCTCCTGGCAGGCTTTCTCATTGGTAACAATGGCAATATCTCTAGTAAAGGACCTACTGTATTTTGAGGGTCTAGATTACTGGGGACCGAGCATTGGGATGGGGACATGTATGCCCTCTCTTCCTATACTGAATCTTGATTTCAGTTCTCTTCAGTTCATTCTTCAGAAGATGCTGAGTCTGAGCTGGCTCCCTATCTAGGGGGAGGTAGTTACCCTTTCCTAGTACCCAAACTGAACCCTGACTTCTGTAGGAGTCTCATATCCAATCCTCTTACCCAGAGGCCTCTTGGATTTTGACTCTTCACTCTGGAGCTCCCCAGGATACATTTCCTCCACAGAAGCTCTACATAGTCACAGATCCTCATGAGTTCCCTGGACCTGTTTCAGTCAAGTTCAGAGCATAGAAAAATGCTCCCAATATTCCCTGAATCCCAGTTGGCTCCATGACATTCAGTGTAGCTAATGTCCTCATCCTGCGGACCTGGCCTCCATGTCCATTTTTTTCCCCTTCAGAGTAGTGATAGGACATTGTGTCACAGTTCATTTTTGTCTCTCTTCAGAGGACTACTGCCGGATGAAGCCTGGACCTCGGAGGGTTGATGGGGACAGCCGGGCTGGGGTTGGGGGAGAAGCCTCAGACCCCGAGTCGGCAGCCTCCTCCTTCAGCGGGGTGTCGGAAGAGGGAAGTGCCAGTGAAAGGAAGAGGCAGAAGCAGAAGGGAAGTACTGGCCGGAGGCGATTTGGGAAGCCCAAGGCTCGAGAGAGGCAGCGGGGTGAGTGGGTACATGTGATGGGTGTGTTGAGGGGTTGTCCACCCATAATCGCAGTGTGAGCTCTACAGTGATGCCCTAACTCTCCATATACAAAACAATCAGACTCAACTTCTCACAGCCCTTTGCGGTCCTGAGCTAATTTTAAATTTTGGTTTATACCAACCAGCAGATTCAGTCCTGTATCATCAGAAAGATCTCTGGGCACATCACATAGGTGCCTCTCCTTTCCTCTGTTGTCCAGGCCTGCCTTCAATCCCCACGGTCTATTTCTTGCTCAGATCTCAACTGTTTTCCATTTTGTTAGCCTTTTTCTTCCTGTATAGGGCTCCTCATGTGTCCCCCCTCCCACGATTTCTTTCTTTCTTTCTTTCTTTCTTTCAAATCTGCGTGCCTTTCACCCTTTTTCCTCCTTATGCCTGCCCTCCTGTTTCTACCTGGGTTCCCCCATGTCTCTGGCCCCACATGAGTGTCTTTCCCAGTCCTCTTTCTGCCCTCTTGGTCCTGCAGTGAAGGATGCTGATGGGGTCCTCTGCCGCTACAAGAAGATCCTGGGCACCTTCCAAAAGCTGAAGAGCATGTCCAGAGCCTTCGAGCACCACCGTGTGGACAGGAACACCGTGGCACTGACCACGCCCATCGCAGAGCTACTCATTGTGGCCCCGGAAAAGCTGGCTGAGGTGGGAGAGTTCGACCCATCCAAGGAGCGCCTGCTAGAGTATTCCCGCCGCTGCTTCCTGGCACTGGACGACGAGACTCTCAAGAAGGTGCAGGCTCTCAAGAAGAGCAAGCTGCTCCTACCCATCACCTACCGCTTCAAGCGGTGATGCCGCCGCCCCGCCCAGCAGTTTGCTGGCTACGTCGGGCTTCCCCGGGCACCGCCAGGGCTAGAAGCCGCCCTTCCTGAGCACTGGGCCCTGTCTCTTGGCCGCACACGCTAGACACCCCATCTCCATTTCACTCCACAAGGGCTGCCAGCTAGGCCTCCTTAGCCAGGAGTAGCCCATCTGCATCCCACGTGAAGACAGAGCATTATTCTGAGAGTTTAAATTAAAGAGACATGAAAATTTTCCATAAACTGGGCCCCAGGTCTTACTAGAAAGGGAATATGCTGGGAAGGGGTGGCCGTCGCCACGGAGACCTGGACAGGAGCGATCAGGCAGAAGCCTCTCTAGAGGTTGGGGAGGACAGGGTGTAATTAGCCCCAAGAGGCAGAGGTGGGAAGCGGAGCAGCAGCCTCTTTCAGGAGAAACTGAGGTAAGACGACTTTAAAAACGCAGCGGCTGGGGCACTGATTCAATGACCTTTAGCTCAGCCGGCCCCGTGGAGGTACCCGGGGAGGCGCGGTGTAGACTCGTAGCCGCCTGCCCGCCAGGGGTCAGGAGATTTCTAGTAGGTGTCACATTCGGCGCCTGCGCAGCAGGAGCAGGGGCGGACGATTTAACGCGATTGCCTTGGCAACCGGGAGAGCGCAGCCTGGTTTAACCGTCTTGAAGTTAGTGCCTACAGGGCCGAGGTTGGGGGTTGGAGTAGGGTGTGTGTGGGAGGAGATCGAGCGCACGCGCAATGTGGCTTTAGAATGGCAGATCTTCCCGAGCGCTGAGAAAAACGTGCCCCAGACCGCTACGCAGGCGCAGAGACCCCCCCTCTCCAATCACCGTGCGTGCGCCGGCAACCTCCGCAGCGGCCTCGAACACCCTCTGTCCCACACACCACCTCTGGCCTTCCGCGAGGTCAGTCTTTCCAGTTTCCTCGGAGGGAGCTAGGTACCCAAAGCCGAGACCCCGCCCCCTCCACTGGCGCTATCTGGCCGGCCCACCTCCCATCTGTTCTCCCTCCCTCTTCGGTTCTTTAGCCGAAAGGTGCCGAAGCAACAGCGGAAAAAGCCGAACTTCCCTCCTGCGTGAGACCTTCCCGAAGCAGTGGCGGAAGGGGCGGAGTGACCCCGTGGAGCCTCCGGAAAGAGCCGAAGATTAGAATCGGGCTTAATCTCTAGAGGGGCGGTGAGCGAGCGCTGGAGACCTTCGGAAAGAGCCGAAGGCCTGGACGGTTAGGATTGTTGGAAGTGACCGAGCGCTTGAACAGGGCCGGCGAGGGGTGGGGCAGATTTCCAGAGACTGAGACGGTTTGAGCTGTAGGAAAACCCGTGTCTTTAGAGGGGGCTGGTGCAGGGGATCGCGAGGCCCCACAGACTCCTCCGGACGTTGAAACGCTGGTCTCCGAAAAGTTACCGAAACTTGGGCAGCCGGCAAAAAAAAAAAAATCCTCGCTTCGGGTGATTTTGAGGGCGACCGCCGTCTTTAGACTCCGCCGTCCGAGAATAGCCGACAGGCTTCGGCGTTGAGCTCGGGGAAGTTCGAGGGGGGCGGGGCGGGCGGGACGAGGGGGTGGAGTCGGGGCGGGGCGGGGCTTGATTAGGTAGGCGACGGAGTGCCGGCGGGGGCCGGAAGTAGCTGAAGCCAGCGGCGGAAGTAGCCGGAGCGGGCGGGCGGCAAGGCGAGGCGAGAGCTGCACAGGGCCCTACGCGGCCGCCTAAGCATGTCGGACTTCGACGAGTTCGAGCGGCAGCTCAACGAGAATAAACAAGGTGAGGGCTCCGGGGTTGTGGGTGGCTTCTTGCTTCGCCCCGTACCCCCCGCCATTTCCTCCTCTTATTCC
>NW_022196904.1:2239557-2240896 GCF_008632895.1 Mastomys coucha
CTCCCTAGGGCCGCACGATTGCCCCCCCCACGTCCGTGCCGCGCGCGCCTAGCTCACGTGACCCCCTCTTGGAGCTGAGGGAAGGGGTGACGGGCGAGGCTTACAGCGCGTGCGCGCCGCAATAGCCCGCGCCCACGTGGTCCCGGCGGAGGCGGCGCGTTTTGTCAAGTAGGCGCGTTGAGAGCGCGCCTGATTCCTCAGTGTGGAGCTATTTTTTTGTTGTGTTTTAAGTTTTTGTCTTTTATTTGAGAAAGATGAATTTGGGTCTCTTAATTCTGTCCTTTTCTTTTGCTGCCTTGGCACTTCCGCTTCCGGTCGGGCGTACTTTGCCTTTCTCCACGCCCCCTTTGTTTCCAAAATGGCGGTGGTGAAGCATTTTTCCCCCTCCTACCCCCCTTTCCTTCACGTGGACTGGCAGTACAATCTCTCGCTGCTTGTAGGTTTCGAGCCTGTTCATATTTTTCGATTTCTCCAGAACTCTCCTGCCTCAATGTTTCTGTCTCAGCCTCCGGTTTTGTGGCGTCTTAGATAAAAATGTGTCCTACTTGTTTGCCCGCCAAAGAGGGAAGTCTTCGTTCTTTGTGCTCCTGCTGAGCATAAATCATATATGCCTTGGGGTTTTTGGCGGCAGACAATATCTGTTTTCCATATCCCTTACAATCCCCAAACCTTTCGATTTAGTCAGAGCCCAGATCTTGAATCATTCCAAACTCCGGTACCTAAATCCAATCACACTGTAGGGATAGTAAAATATTCAACAAAATGGGAAAGAGGAAGCTGGCCCATTAATAGGTTAGTGGAGGCAGGTGCTCCTAAGGTAAGATCCTGTACTGTGAATTTGGATGAGAAAGGCAAGCAGACTATGTTGGTGCTATGATGGATTTAGGGATTCCGAGGAAAAAGTTGAGTTATAAGACATCTCTGCAACCTCTTTTTGTTTGAGACTGAAGAGTTTAAATTTCTTGAGGATTGAGACTTAAATTATCTTGGTTGGGGCACTGGATGAGACCTTCAGAATTCTTTGAAATGAAGCTGGAATTAAGGAGAGAGTAGCTGAAACAGTACACGTGGAAAAGCAATTATTCTGAGTGCCCTTGGTGATCTTTACTGCTTTGAGTAATGTATTGCTTAAGAGTATAGGGCTTAGGGATTGAATATACCTGACTTCAAATACCTGCATTTCGCTTTATCTGATAATCTAACCTGTTACCTGTATGCTGATCATCGATGCTTTCTTTGCTGGGTTTTTGAAATTAGTGGTACATACCGACTATAGTTGTAATTAAGCTCATCCCTTACCATGTGTCAAGGCAAGGAAACTTGTTAAACTCTTAAAATC